>NC_142867.1:27711000-28013250 GCF_051225735.1 Oryctolagus cuniculus
CACAGGGTCCTTCACCAGAGAATGACATTGTTGGATTGATAGAAGGAAACATAATAGAAGCAGAGTGAAAGATGATATGGGTGAGAAACACTCAGTCCTCCAATGCTGGTTTTGAATGGGGAAGGACAACTCCTTTGGCTACCCTGAAGATGGAAAATGCAAGAATACAAATTCTCCCCTGGAGCCACTAAACATTAAAAAAGCCCTGTTGAACACTTGATTTAAGCCGACTCAGAGCCATTTTACAGTCCTGACCCCTAGAAGTCAGATTCATAAAATACCATATTTGCATTGCATTAAGCTATGGCGTCTATGATAATAGAAAGCAAATACCTTAACCTCATGCTCCAGCTAGACAGAATTAGAGGAGGGGTCTGAATCCGCATTGTATTTATTAGCTCTTGATCTTAAGTGTACTATCCTTAGCCTGAAATAAATGTTGAAAGAAATAGGAGTCACAGTCTCTGCTCTTGAGGAAAAAAGTTTACAAACTAGTTAGATTTTCCAATGGGAAAACACAACCATATGGCAGAGATGTTAGAAGCAGAAAATTGTGCCAACAGGATAATCAACCATCATTTACATGGCCAGCCATCCCAGAGAACTGGCAAGCAAGGAGCAACACTGTAGCAGCTGTTGCCATGGCCCCAAATCCTATGAAAGTGGCTGAAAAAGAAACAAAACAAATAAGCAAATAGAAACCCTCTGCGTTTTTGAATTTGTAAAATTGAAATACGGTGTAGTGTAATCAAAGGGAGTATGCAGTTACCTAACGCCATCTGGATTCTGATCGCCATTCCAACCCACCAAAGGTTTGTGACCTTGGACAAGTTCCTTAAACATCACCTTTTTACTTATTTCTAAAAGGTACCTGGACTCTTTCAGCTATTCTCAGGGAACATGATGATTTAAAACAAATTGTTTTTCATCTTTCTTTTTTATTTCTTCTCTCCTTTTCTCCCTCCTTTCTTTTATTATTTCTGCCATCTCTGTCTTTCCTTCTCTCTTTTTCTAAAAGAGATATAATAAAACAAACATATAATACTGAGATAAAATTATCTGCACAATTTATCTAATAATATTCAAAAATATTTATTTGGTATATATTTTGTGCCAAGCTACTTTTACAACTTTATAAATATCTCAATACATATTATCATCCACTTGTATCTACATATTAGCATATAATTTATTCAGAAAACATGTATATTTTTGTAGAGAACATTTATGAGGAGAATATATTTAAAAGGCACCTTAGTCAATTCTGATAAATAATTGGAAAATAACAAATCTTGATGTGATCACTGTACTAGGGTTCCCTAGAGAAACAGAATAGTCTACGGCTATACCACCCTGAATGTGCCCGATCTCATCTGATCTCGGAAGCTAAGCAGGGTCTGGCCTGGTTAGTACTTGGAAGGGAGAAACAGAATATATATACATATGTATACATATATACATAAGTGTATATATTCTGTATATATATATGAGTATGTATATTAGAGAATATATACATATATATAATAAATTAATTTAAAAGGAATTGATTCACATGATTATGAAAACTAAGGAGTCCAAAGATCTGCAGTTAGCAAGTTGGAAACTCAGGAGGACTGTGGTGTGGTTTTAGAATAAGTCTGAATGCCTGAGACCGAGGAGAGCTAACGGTGTAAGATTCAGGCTGTAAACAAGCAAGCTCAAAATCCAAGAATAGCCAAAGCTTCAGTTTGTGTGTAAAGTTAAGAAATGATAAATGTTCCAGCTCAAAACAGTCAGGGAGGAGGAGTTCCCTGCTGCAAGAGGAAGGAACAATCCTTTTGCTCTATTCATTTCTTCAACTGGTTAATCTCAGTCAAAGACAGTCTTACAGAAGCTTAGAGTGATTTGACCAAGTGTCTGAGCACCTCTTGCTGGATGAAGCTGACATACAAAATTAAAAATCATGCCATAATCTCTTTCACATAGACTGTTATTGTGGTTTTGAAATTAAACACTTCAAATTAAACTAGTAAAACATAACAAATGTTAACTGTTTCTCGTCTTACTCCATCATTTAAGTATAACGAAAATTAGTGCTGGAATTAGAAGGCAGCTCTGTTTTTCTTTCCTTTCCATTTTACGGTCTTGGTCCTACTTAGAATGTAGTTATTAATATGATATACAATTTCACAGAAAATCAGATAATAATGAAATCCATCCTTCAAAGTGGCATGTGAATTTTCATGTTTATAGCAACACTATTCATGATAGTCAAGAACTGAAAAAAACCTAAGTATCCATCTAGCAATGGATGACCTAATGTGGAACATATATGTGGTGAAATATTACTCAGCTATTAAAAGGACAAAATCTTGTCATTTACAACAACATAGATATAGGATGTTATGAGTAAGTGAGTATGAGGACAGTGTCGTGGCTTAATGGGTTAAGCTGTCACCTGCAAGGCCTGCATCCCATAAGGGCACAGGGAGGAGAGGAGTCCCATCCAGTTCCTTACTAATCCATCCAGGAAAGCAACAAAGGATGGCCCAGGTCCTTGAGCCCTTATAGTCACGTGACAGAGCCAGATGAAACTCCCGATGCCTGGCTTTAGCCTAGCCCAGCCCTATCTGTTGTGGCCGTTTGGAAGACGAGTCAACAGAGGAAGATCTCTTTCTCTTTCCTTTTCTCTCTCTATACCTCTGCCTTTCAAATAAATAACATAAATCCTTAAAAAATGAGTGATTCAAATATCCCCTGACTCATTTTGTTTCCTTGACAATGTTTATTGCATAACTCTCTTTTGAAAGAATATTTTCTTGTGATTTGTACAGTTTTGATAAATAAAACAATGTTTATTAAAAGTTTTATTGAGGATTTTAATGACATAAAACTTTGTTAGGTTTTTTCTTTATTTAGGTTATAGGGATTTTTAAAGACGATTTTATTTATTTACTTGAGAGTTAGAGTTGTAGACTGTGAGAAGGAGAGAAAAAAAGAAAGGTCTTCTGTCTGTTGGTTCACACCCAAATGGTCGCAATGGCTGGAGCTGTGTCAATCTGAAGCCAGGAGCCAGGTGCTTCCTCCCAGTCTCCCACGTGGGAACAGGGGCCCAAGGACTTGGGCCATCTTCCACTGCTTTCCCAGGCCAAAACAGAGAGCTGGATTGGAAGAGGAGTAGACAGCACTAGAACCGGTGCCCATATGGGGTGCTGGTTTCACAGGCAGAGGATTAACCTACGGTGCCACAGTGCTGGCCCCAGGTTATAGATTTAACACTTATAACCAAAAGTACAAGAACATTTTATCTTGGCTGCAGTATTGTAGAGGGCTATGTAACCTTGGATCCTGTCATTTTGCCTATTCTTGAGATTCAGTTTCTTGTTAAAAAAAAGTAAAGCAGAGAGGGCAAATGTCTACTTCCCAAATAGAAAACAGAGTATATCATACAAAAGTCTGGCTTTTTCCAGCTAAAGAAAACTATTTACTATTTCTAAGATAGAGTTTTCTGCCAGTAACAGAATCCAGGCATTCCAGGACTCTGATGCAAGATCTTAATCAATACCTTAGCCCTGATGCTAAATATCCCCTTCTGTTATAAAGATTACATGCCATTTAGTGGGAAAAATGATTTCCTTATACCAAATGAGCTTTTGTTACATGTTAGCTATAGATAACATTATGTTAGGTAACATATGGAACATGCAATTAGAATTTTGGCACATAATAGATGCTTAAATCTTAATTTACTTTCACTGTCTCACAGTTTTAGAATAATTTAGTTAATGAATAAAAAATATGTGCCAATACATAAAGTCCAAAACCTATACGTTTATTTTTAACCTCCCCCATTTTTAGCACGAAAGTAGCTTTGATATAAAGGGTTAAGATTCCTCTTGAGACTCCTTAATTAGTCGTTATACAAAGAGACCAATTAAAACATTTTTACAGTGTTTATTACTGAAATAATTCTTTATTTGAAATAATTTCATTCATTAAAAGTACAGAATCTGTCAGGACTCTTCTTAAATCTAATTTTCCAATTTTATCTAACCCAATGTTCATTAGTAACCAAAAGCTATTGATTTCCTGTAACTCTAAAGTAGATTCAGAATTACATAGGCAAAAACTACCCAAGCCACAATCAGCCTCTTTCATTTTTGACCAAAGCAAGCTCTGGCAATGAATTATTCATAGAGATGAAAAATATTCTGTTTTATCTGGTAGACCACGATTGGGATTGTAGGAAGAATGGACAAGATATATAGTTCTTAAACATTCCAGATCACAACTGTATGTAGCTTTAAAGGTGTTAAAGGATGTAAATTATCTACTTCTAACAAAGAGGAACTAAGAGGATTCCAAGATGGCAGAATAGAGGAAAGACGTACTGCATCTGACCTGGGGAAAATAACAGAAGAAAAGCAGAGGAAGTGTATTCCTAGGGAAGAGTTGGAGAGAAGTTTGCAGTGCAAATTATACAAAAGGAAGAGGGATGCTATGGAGCAGCAAGGAAGGCAGACATGTATAGCAGCTGCCTAGCAAGGTCACCACACATGACTGTTGCAGCCAGAAACTGGAGGAGACAACAGTATATGAGACCAAGGTGAGAGTGGAATGTGGTGGCCTGTGCTGCTGGTGATATTGCCTGAGGGACCACACTGACTTTAAGTCTGGTCTGGACCCTGGTGGTCACCAATAGACATTGTGGCAGCTCTCATGCACACATGTGACTAGGGGAATTTGCCAGAGGGTAAAAAGTCCATGTTCTCCACTGAATTTGAGTCTGACTGTCAGGGTTGACAAGGCACTGAGAACCCACGTAGGATTAGGAGGAAGTCCCATCCTCTCAACATATAAACATATCATGGACTCCAGGGCTCAAACTGCCCAAAGAACTCACAGGCAGCTGGCTCCATGAATGTCTCTGCTCTCTTTGAAGATGGGCAAGTTCTTGGGGCTTAGTGAATCCTCTGCATGCTGTGACTGTGGGAATACTCTGACAATATGGTAGGGCACAGGATGTAGCTGGGTCTCTGAGCAATCACTGTATCTGGCAAAAGAAGCTTAGAGGTCCCTGAGTACTGGGGTGAGTCATTGCAGAGGGTTCCTTATTGAGACTGAGGACCACACAAATCCTTTGTGCAGTTCATGTGCCAATGTGCATGGGGTTTGTACCCATTGTTGATCACCTTGGAATAAAAAAAGTTAGTTTGTGATTACTCCAACAGCTGTGATCAAATCCCCTCCCCTGCTGACAATAGAGGATATCTACCACATCCAACTTGTGTGTCACCCTAGATTCTCATACTACCCTTGAGCACTGTCCAGAGTGTCCTGGCCCCAACCAACAAATGCCTCTAGGTATTCATTAAAAGAGAAGATACACCACCACACCACAGAAGCATAGTTCAAAGATATAACCCATCAAAGGAAAAGCAAACAAGTGTCTCCACAAATGCCTAAAAATAAACACAGATACAAGAAACAAGAACAAGGAAGACAACATGTCTGCCCAAAAGAATGCAAGATTTTTTTTATTTTGTCAGGCAGAGTTAGACAGTGAGAGAGAGAGAGAGAGACAGAGAGAAAGGTCTTCCTTCTGTTGGTTCAACCCCCAAATGACCACTGTGACTGCATGCTGCACCGATCTGAAGCCAGGAGCCAGGTGCCTCCTCCTGGTCTTCCATGTAGGTGCAGCACCCAAGCACTTGGGCCATCCTCCATTGTCCTCCCAGGCTATAGCAGAGCTGGACTGGAAGGGGAGCAACTGGGACTCGAACCTGGAACCCATATGGGATGCCAGCTCCCCAGGCAGAGGATTAACCAAGTGAGCCATGGAAACAGCCCCAGAACACAACATTTCAACATTAGGATATGAAGATGAAGATATTGATGAAATGCCTGAAAAGGAATTTAGAAGAAGATCATAGCATTACTCAGAAGCAATGAGAAGCAAATTCCTGAGTTAAAGAAATTCATACATGACAGGGAGGAAAAAATTGTCCATGAGATTGAGATTTTGATGAGAAATCAGATAGAAATATTAGAAATGAAGAATTCCATATGTCAAATAAAAATGCAGTATAAAGCTGTCACAATAGACTTGCTGAGGTAGAAGAAAAACATCTGAGCTAGAAGACAAATCTTTGGAAATTTTTCAGTCAGACCAGGAAAAAAAGAGGAAATTAGAAAAAATAAAAATAGTGTTGGAGATTTATGGGACATTATCATGTGATCCAATATATCATGTTCCTGAAGGTGTGGAAAGAGAGAATGGATTAGAAGGTCTATTCAGTAAAATAAAAACAGAAAGAAAATTTTCATTATTTGGAGAAAGACAAGGATATCCAAATACATGATGTACATAGAACTCCTAATAGACATGACCAAAACCATTTTTAACACAACACATTGTAATTATTTTTTCAACAAAAAAAATAAAGAAATGTTTCTAAAATGTGCACGAGAGAATTACCATATTACTTTCAGAGGATCCATAATTAGATTCAGAGCTGATTTCTCATCAGAATCCCTACAGTCCAGGAGAGAATGGAGACACATAGTCTAAGTCTTAAAAAAAAAACTGTCAACCCAAAATACTATGCTCTGTAAAGCTACCATTTGAGAATGAAGGTAAAATAAAGAACTTCCATGACAAAAAGAAATCTGAAGATTTTTTTAACACTCATCCAGCCCTACAAATGATACATAAATATGTGCTACACACAGAAACATGTAGAGATAGACATCACATTGAAAGAATATGAAGGCAGACAAAATATTAGTAAATGTACCAAGAACTACAAAGAAAACAATGGAAATATGTATGTAAAAATGATAGGACTATAAACAGCACTCTGGCCTCAGAATCAGCCCTTAAGGCATGCGGATCCTGCTGAAAAGCCCATGAGAGTATTTCAGGCATGGAAAGCCAAGACACTCTGGCAAAAAACAACAACAACAACAACAAAAAGACCTAAATGAAAGATCTCTGTGAGTGAAATCCCAGTGGAAAGAACAGGTCTTCAAAGAAGGAGGTACCTTTCTCTGAAGGGAGGAGAGAACCTCCACTTTGACTATGACCTTGTCTAAATAAGATAAGAGTTGGAGAACTCAAAAGGCTTCCATAGCCTTGGAAACTCATGACTGGAGCATAGGGAGATTACTGATGCCATAAACAAGAGTGTCAATTTGTTAAGTCAACAACAGGAGTCACTGTGCACTTATTCCTCATGTAGGATCTCTGTCCTTAATGTGCTGTACATTGAGCTTTAATGCTATAACGAGTACTCAAACAGTATTTTTCACTTTGTGTTTCTATGTGGGTGCAAACTGCTGAAATCTTTACTTAATGTATACTAAACTGATTTTCTGTATATATAGAAAATTGAAAATGAATGTAGATATGAATGGAAGGGGTGAGAGAGCGGGAAAGGGGAGGGTTGCAGGTGGGAGGGAAGTCATCGGGGAGGGGGAGAAGCCAATGTAGTTCATAAGCTGTACTTTGGAAATTTATATTCATTAAATAAAAGTTAAAAAAAATGATAGGACTAATTCATGACTTATAAATAGTAAACTTGAATGTAAGTGGCCTAAATTCTCCAATTAAAAGATACAGACTAGGGGCTGGTGCCGTGAAGCAGTAGATTAATCCTCTGCCTGCGGCTCTAGCATCCCATATGAGTGACGGTTCTAGTCCTGGCTGCTCCTCTTCTAATCCAGCTCTCTGCTATGGCCTAGGAAAGCAGTAGAAGATGACTCAAGACCTTGGGCCCCTGCACCTGCGTGGGAGACTGGGAGGAAGCACCTGGCTCCTGGCTTTGGCTTTGTGCAGCTCTGGCCATTGTGTCCATTGAGGAGTGAACCAGAGGACAGAAGACCTTTCTCTCTGTTTCTCCCTCTAACTGTCTGTAACCCTACCTCTAATATAAATAAATAAAATCTTAAAAAAATAGATACAGACCGGTTGAATGGATTAAAATGCAAGACCCATTTCTTTGCTCCCTACAAGAAACACACCTCACCAACAAACATACACACAAATTGAAAGCAAAAGAATGGGGAAAAAGATATTCTATGCAAGCAAAAAGCAAAACAGAAAGCAAAGAGAAAGCAGGTATGACCATCATAATATCAGACAAAATAAACATTACAACAAAAACTATTAAAAGAGACAAAGAAGGGCATTATGTAATGATTAAGTTGTAAATTCAACAGGAGTATGTGATTACAATAAGTGTATAGGCACCAAATACTAGTGTGCCAGGCTACTTAAAACAACTATTAATGGATCTAAAATGAGAATTTAGACTCCAGTGCAGGAGTTATGAGGGACTTCCACACACCACTTTCATCAATGGACACATCAACTAGACATAAAATAACAAAAAGACTACAGAGCTAATGTATACAATGGACCCAATTGGCCTAGTGATACCTGCAGAACATTTCATCTCACAACTGAGAATGCACATCCCTTTCATCAGTGCGTGGAACTTTCTCTAGGGTAGATCATATGCTTGGCCATAAAGCAAGTGATGGCTTATTTAAAAAAATTGAAATAATACCATGTAGATTTTCTGACCACAATGGGATGAAACTGAAAAGTAACAATTTAAGAATCTCTAAAAAATATTCAAACATGAGGAGACTGAGCAACATGCTCTGAAATTAACAGTGGGTCATAGAAGAAATCAAAAAGAAAATTTAAAAAATTCCTGGAAATGAATGAGGACAATACAACATATCAAAACATATGAGATACAAAAGAAGTATTAAAATAAAAGTTTATAGCAATTAGTGCCTACATCACAAAATTGGAAAGGATTTAAACAAATCAAATATCAATGCATGTCATGAACCTAGAAAAGCAACAAACCCAATACCAAATTAGTAGGAGGAGAGAAGAAATAAAACTTAAACACACACAAAAAAAAATACAAAAGGATCAGCAAAATAAGGAGGGTGCTTTTTTTGAAAAAGAAATCAAAAACAATTTACCATTGGCCCAACTAACCAAAAAAATCAATAAGAAACATAAATCACTAAAATCATAGATGAAAAAAGGAGATGTATCAAGGGATACCACAGATATAAAAACAATCATCAGGAATTAGTGTAAATAACGATGTGCCATCAAATCGGAAAATCTAGAAGAAACAGATAAATTCCCAGACACATACAATCTTCCAAAATTGTGTTATGAATGCATAAAAAACATAAATACACCAATAACCAAGACAGAGATTAAATCAGTAATATATACTTTCCCAACAAAGAAATCCTAGGACCAAATGGCTTCCCTGCTGAATTCTACCAGACTTTAAAATTAACTCCAATTCTTCTTAAACTATTCAAAACAGTTGAAAGGGAGCACATCCTTCCAAACTTCTCCTGTGAGGCCAGGATCACCTTAATTTCCAAACAGGAAAAGGTACAACAAAGAAAAAGAACTATAGAGCAGTACCCCTGATGAACATAGATACAAAAACCCTCAACAAAATACTAGCTAATCAAATCTAACAACATATCAGAAAGATCTCTCACCTGGACCAAGGTGGATTTATCCATGCTATGCAGGGATGGTTCAATGTATGCAAATCAATAAATGTAATAAGCATATTAACAAATTAAAGAATGAAAAATGTATGATTATCTCAACAGACACAGAGAATCTATGTGACAAAATAAAAATTCTAAGTAATTGGGTAAAGAAAAGCACTCCTCAATAGAATCAAGACAACTTATGACAAACCCACAACCAGCATCATATTGAATGGGGTAAATTGGAGTATTTCCACTAATATCCAGACAATGATGTCCCCTTTCACAATTGCTATTCAATATGCTCCTGAAAGATTTAGCAAGATTCATTAGGCAAGAAAAAGAAATCAAAGGGATAAAATTTGGAAAAGAGGAAGTCAATCTATCCCTATTTGCAGATGACGTGATTCCATATATTTCTTATATATATTTTATATATATATGTATATATATATGTATATATATATATATATATATTCCATAGTATTTCTTAAACCTGGTCATATAATTTTAGGTATTTGTTTCTAATACCACCGGGGAGTAATTGCTTAGACATTAATTTGATTCCATATTAATGAAACTTTCTTACTGTATTACAATGAAATTCACTGTCTAATCTTAAAATTTGAATAGTTTTTTTACTTATAAGTGAATTTGTAGAACCATGAATTTGTCAATTGAAGAATATCATTTCACAGGGCATGCGGAAGTTCTAAATGTTGGTACGATTCAACTGAACAAAAGTTTAATTTGCTAAAATCCTAGACATATGATTAGCTACATATTGTAGGTATTATAAAGTTGTCAGTCTTACAATAGGGGTTAAAGTTCTTCTAGAATTCTAATTTTCATTAAAAATATAAATTTTAATGTGAGAGCATATTGTCTACAGTTTTCCTTATAGTGACAAGCTAAATTTGTTTCTTTTGGTGAAAAGTCCACAAATGACTATCTTTATATATCATGTTACTTTAAGTTCAAATGCTGGTAAATGAATAAAAGCATCTTGATTTAATACAAATTAAAGAAAACTACAAGTGCTTTTCCTGGAGATAATCATTTACTAAATTTTCCAGCATAAATGTCTCTCAATTTCTAAGATGGATCACATTATACAATACAGTATAATATAATAAAAGTATACTCAGAAGTTTTATTTATTAAAGTCAATATTCAACATTTCACTAAAGACATTCTGGTATATAACTGGCATTGTATTTATTGTTAATGTGTGCTGACGAAGAAGAAATGATTACTATTAGACTCTGATGACACTTCTTTCTGTAGCACCAACAATTTTACTATTTTTTGCTTTTGAACATCAGAATAAATGTCAACACAGTGCAAAAATAATTAATGTTTTAGTATAATTATAAAAACATTGTGACCTTTCAAATACCCTCAAAGCATACTGAGGTTGCCCAAAGCGTTATGGTTCACACTTTGGAAATCATTGCAAGAAAAAACAGCTAACATATAGCTTGTTATGAAAATCAGTCAGCTGCTTTTCATGAAAATGAGTTCTCTTCTATCCTAACAACTTGGTTCATTAGACTGTGGTCAACATTGTTTCTGTTATTTAAATGAGCAATATAGAGAAGTTTATCATTTTATTCTTAATTGTGATTATTTCCAAATTCATTATTAAGTTTCTGTAGCATTTGCATCATATTGTATGATTTTTCAAAATTTTATTCTTGTTTACTGCTTTTCATTTTATTTGAAAGGTGGAGAGACAGAGAGAGAAACAGAGATAAAGACTGTCCATCTGCTGGCTCATTCCCCAAATCCCTTCAGCAGCTGGAGCCAGTCCATGCCTAAGTCCTAAACCTGAAACAGATTCCAGGTCTCCCAGAGAGTTGGCAGGGACCCAAGTACTTGAACAAACATCTGATGCCTCCCATGGTTCTCATTGTGGGACTCTGGAATTGAAATCAGAACCAAAACAAAACCAGGCACTCTGTTGGATGCATCTGTTGGATGCAGGCAACCCAAGCAGTGTCTTCACTGGTGAGCCCAATGTCCAGCCTTGCATGGCATTTTAAAAGAAAGCAGCTATTAGCACTCCTTTAGAACTTAAAATATTGGGTCTACTGCAATATTCTTTTGCTAATACAATTAGAGTTTTGTTTAAAATGGACTTTCTCCTGACAATCAATAAAGATTGGGAATAAACTTTAAAATGTTTCTTTAAACTTAAACTATTCTTGCATTCAAAGTGTCTTTATTGCTGTTTTCCTCCAATACATTTCTTCATTGATCTCAATGTTTAGTTATCTAAACCAATATTCTATTATTAGGTCTGTTTGTTGTGGTACTTGCTGTAGGTAAAAAATTGGTTTTAGAACATATATGTATCTGGGAAAATGAAAATGCCCAGAATTACCATTATGCTATTCTTGCAGAACTTTATCTTTCTATGGGAAAACTTCTGAAGTACTCAACATCTTAAATGGATGGGGTTGATTCACAGCTTTTACATCTGGCAAGTGATAGTTCATAGAGATGTAAATGTACTTTAATTGCTTAAAATTTTGGCTTTTCTTTTTTCTTTTACAAGTCTCTTATTGTGGTCATAAATTTGCATTGCTCTTAGATAACTAGGGGGTGGAATTATTGTATCAAAGAAAAGATATATGTTCTAACTTCATAAGAAACTTCCACAGATTTTTTTTTTAAGACAGGAAAATGTATACACTTACCAACAACATTTAACAATTCTTATTACTCAGCTTATTCACCAATAATTGTTATTGCAAGTACTTTTATATTAGTCATTTTAGTGGGAATTCAGTGCTACTTCATTGATGTTTTAATGCAGATTTTTTTTAACTTTTATTTAATGAATATAAGTTTCCAAAGTACAGCTTATGGATTACAATGGCTTCCCCCCCCATAATGTCCCTCCCACCCGCAACCCTCCCCTTTCCCACTCCCTCTCCCCTTCCATTCACATCAAGATTCATTTTCGATTCTCTTTATATACAGAACATCAGTTTAGCATACATTAAGTAAAGATTTCGACAGTTTGCTCCCACACAGAAACATAAAGTGAAAAATACTGTTTGAGTACTAGTTATAGCATTAAATCTCAATGTACAGCACACTAAGGACAAAGATCCTACATGAGGAGTAAGTGCACAGTGACTCCTGGTGTTGACTTAACAAATTGACACTCTTGTTTATGGCATCAGTAATCAACCTAGGCTCTTGTCATGAGCTGCCAAGGCTATGGAAGCCCCCTAAGTTCACTGACTCTGATCATATTTAGACAAGGCCAGGGTCAAAGTGGACTTCTCTCCTCCCTTCAGAGAAAGGTATCTCCTTCTTTGATGACCCATTCTTTCCACTGGGATCTCACTCACAGAGATCTTTCATTTAGTTTTTTTTTTTTTTTTTTTTTTTTTTTTTTTTTTTTTTTTTTTTTTTTTTTTTTCCTAGAGTCTCTTGGGTTTCCATGCCTGAAATACTCTCATGGGCTTTTCAGCCAGATCCGCATGCCTTAAGGGCTGATTCTGAGGCCAGAGTGCTGTTTAGGACATCTGCCATTCTATGGGTCTGCTGTGTATCTCACTTCCCATGTTGGATCATTCTCTCCCTTTTTGATTCTATCAGCTAGTATTTGCAGACACTATTTTTGTTTATGTGATCCCTTTGGTTCTTAGTCCTATCATTGTCATCAATTGTGAACAGAAATTGATCACTGGGACTAGTGAGATGGCATTGGTACATGCCACCTTGATGGGATTGAATTGGAATCCCCTGGTATGTTTCTAACTCCACCGTTTGAGGCAAGTCAGCTTGAGCATGTCCTGAATTGCACATCTCTTCCCTCTCTTATTCCCACTCTTATATTTAACAGCGATCACTTTTCAGTTAAGTTTCAGCACTTAAGAAGAATTGTGTATTGATTACAGTATTCAACCAAAAGTATTAAGTAGAACAAACAAAAAAAAATACTAAGAGGGATAACATATTAAGTTGCTCATCAACAGTCAGGGTGAGGGCTGATCAAGTCACAATTTCTCATAGTGTTCATTTCACTTTAACAGATTTCCTTTTTGGTGCTCAGTTTGTTGTCACCTATCAAGGAGAACAAGTGGTATTTGTTCCTTTGGGATTGGCTTATTTCACTCAGCATAATGTTTTCCAAATTCCTAACAGGGATCACTTTTCAGTTAGAATTTAAACACCTAAGAATAGCATCAAGTCACTGTTTCTCATAGTGTCCATTTCACTTCAACAAGTTTCCCCTTTGGTGCTCAGTTAGTTGTTGCCGATCAGGGAGAACATATGATTTCTTTCCCTTTGGGACTGACTTAATTCACTCAGCATGATGTTTTCCAAATTCCTCCATCTTGTCTAATACTATACAGCAGTCAAAAACAACAAAACCCGGTCATTTGCAACAAATTTTGGCTTTTCGTTCTGACTTGCTTTATATCGTGTATTACAGCATCAGATGGGAAGCTACCATTGTGGTTCTCAAAGAAAGGGACCCTTAAATATCCTCTGGATGCCTAATTATTGCCCCTAAAGAATCAAACTAAATATATATCTGCCTATCAACAAAACAACTAGCCTGCTTATCTGAACTCGTTATTTCATTGTAGCCTTAGCAGTATATAGTAACAGACCATATTTTTATATATAATCAATCTTGTGTTAAAGTATGATAAGAACCCTGCCTGAACATCAATTGAACATAAATTATTCTAAAATTTTAAAAGTTTGAATTCTTTTCATGTAACATATTGATTTTTTATTGTATTGAAAAGTGTTATATTGGAGCCAGCACTATGGTGTAGTGGGTGGAGCCACCATCTGCAGTGCCGGAATCCCATATGGGTGCCAGTTTGAGTCCCTGCTGCTTCACTTCTGATCCAGCTCTCTGCTTGGCCTGGGAAAGCAGTAGAAGATGGCACAAGTCCTTGAGCCCCTGTACCCGCATGGGAGACCTGTAAGAAGCTCCTGGCTCCTGGCTTCGGATTGATGAAGCTATGGTCATTGTGGCAATTTGGTGAATGACCTAGCAGATGGAAGAGCGCGCTCACTCTCTCTCTCTCTCACTGTCTCCCTTTCTGTAACTCTGCCTTTCAAATAAATAAATAAATCTTAAGAAAAAGAAAGAGAATGGTATATCTCCATTGTATAAATGATATTAGAAAGTTTGACAGTGTTTTCACTTGGTAATCTTGTTCATCCCAACAAATGCTATCAATATTTTTCATGTCCACCATTGTATTTTATCAAATAAAGTTTTGTTCTTTGGTTTTCAGTTTTGTTTTTGAGAGGAATGTTTAGTCATTTACCTTTATCCATCTTTCCATGCAAACAAGACAACCGAGAGGTCCTTCAATAAAACACACCTTGTAGACAATAGGTATAAAATCTTACCATGCTGCCCTAGGAAGGGAGAAAGGGTAAGCCACAAAACAGCAGCCACAAATGATACATATTCAGTGGCAATAGCTTTGAACATACGAAATGTGCTGTGTTAATATACATCACTGTTGAAGATACACTGACCTGTCCTAAAGTAAAATAATACAATAAACAGAAACTTAACTCCCCTTTCAGTGCTATTTATTTTCAATAACATAATCATCAAATTTTAGTGGCAATTTTTAATGTTTCACTCAGAAATTACATTGGGAACTAGGTCACATTTTTAAAAACTTAGAAATGATACTAGTGACACTGATTTCTTGCCATTTCTCTTAAATTCTTACTCTTTTGCTCTTTCTTAGGTAAAAATTGCATTGTACATTTTAAAAATCGTTTCATCTGTGTTTTGCTTTGAAATGTTATCAGACACTAAAACTTTAGAGTGAGAATACTAGCAAAATGAGGCACCTGCTTTCAGAGTTTTAATCTAATCAGGTAATTAAAAGACATGATAAGCTTTATGAAGCTACATTAGGGCAAAATAGCATTTCCTGATTATTTTCATCAGATGTGACCCTTAGTACATCATGTCTAAAAATTTCCCTAATTAGATTGTGTGGGATGTAGACAATAAACGAGTTTTCAAAAACATCACTGTGACTATATCCACAATAGGGGCTTTGGGTCCCTGAAAGTATCTTCCATTTTTGCAAACCTTCTGATGCACGACCTTTTAATAAGTCACTCCTTCTCCCTAGCCCCGCCTTCACCACCTGAAAAAATACAAGTAGCGAATTATTGAGCAATCTCCTTGACAGTTTCATGTATTTCTGATGAATGGATGTTTCAGAGTCGCCATTGTTTGCCATCTCCAGACAGGACTCGGTTAATGAAATGGCTAATTAGATTTCTGTAATCCTGTAGTCATTGTGTTGGAGGTGACATTTTGTCGGCATTTCTCTTGTGACTCCTTCAGTGTGATAGGGAACATTTTCTCTTAGCCAACTTGGCTTGTGCTGTTTTGCTGGAATGGCAGTTCCCTCTGTTGGTGTAATGAAATCATTGCCCTCCAAAATACAGCTCTGCCACTCAGCATTTAAACAGAAAAGAATAGGAGAATGATCATCTGATTAGTCAAACAGGCCCATGTTCAAAATCCATTTCCAAAATCAAATAATAGAATTGGATTGAGTTCAGAGTGGAAGAATGACTTAGGTATTATGACATACTATAGTACATATTTCTTGACCAGCAGAATGTGGAAGGATTGAAAGCCTTTTATTCTCACACTTCATGAGAATGGAATTCTTAATAAAAAGTGAAGAAGAGATATGATTTCTGGTAGTTTTTTTGGACCCTAACAATTTCATTACAGGCAAGAAATGAAAGATCAGGACAAAAATCACATGCATTTTTTTAAATTATTGAAAATATATTGATGATAAATAGTATTATAATTTAGAATTTGATAATTGTTAAGTATAAAATCAATAAATTTATATATTTTAATAAAATCAGTTATGTTTTTATAAGTTGTACTTTCAGTTTTTAGCCACCTTTCTAGCAGAGTGACTGAAAGTTAATATTGATCATTTTGAGAGTGATTCTCACATATATCTATGTAATTAAGTCTAAGTTTCTACTACTTTTAAGCTTTATTTGGGAAATTGAGGTAGGATATACTTCTCAAAGTCAATTATCCATTAAGTACAATCAGTCTATCTGGAATTCAGTTCAAGTCCACATTGTCCGTTCTCCATTCTTTCAGGTCCAGGGATGTGCTTTTTTTTATACCATTCAAAGGATTGAGAGTCTTCGAATGCTCACATGACAGCTTGCTCATAATCATCCCCATGTGATTGACATATATAAATACATATATATATATGATGTCTGACATATATATAGTGTGTATGCATATGCATGTATGTGTGTGTATATATACATATATAGATATATTCCTTCTCTGTTGAAGCCTAATACATGTTCCATTGTTAAATGGTTACATATTTTCATCCAGCAAATTGGTTGTAGTCCCTTATTTATTTATTTTTATTAATGTAAAGATAACAGATTTGATATAGTTCATATATACAATTCTAAGAATACTTCTTTTCCTGCCTCCCACCTCCTTTCTTCCTTTTTTTTTATTTGTATTATATAATGTATTTGTAATGTACAAATTATATAATGTATTTGTAATGTATAAATAATGTATTTGTAATGTAAAATAATGCAAAATTGAATATACAATGTATCTGTAAAAATACATTATACAAATGTATTCATTTACTTTATCACAGGGGTAATGATGCAATAAATAAAAGTTTGACAGTGGCCGGCGCCGCGGCTCACTAGGCTAATCCTCCGCCTTGCAGCGCCGGCACACCAGGTTCTAGTCCCGGTCGGAGCACCGGATTCTGTCTCGGTTGCCCCTCTTCCAGGCCAGCTCTCTGCTGTGGCCAGCGAGTGCAGTGGAAGATGGCCCAAGTGCTTGGGCCCTGCACCCCATGGGAGACCAGGAAAAGCACCTGGCTCCTGGCTCCTGCCATCGGATCAGCGCGGTGCGCCGGCCGCAGCGCTCGGCCACAGCAGCCATTGGAGTGTGAACCAACGAAACAGGAAGACCTTTCTCTCTGTCTCTCTCTCTCACTGTCCACTCTGCCTGTCAAAAAAAAAAAAAAAAAAAAAGAAGTTTGATAGTAAGAAGTAGAAATACCACTGTTCAGCAGGAATAAGACAAGATCTATAAATAATAATCAAATACCACACATCAATTTCATTCACATACATTAAGGTTTTTTTTTATATTTATTTATTTACTTCAAAGAGTTACAACATGAGAAGGAGAGACAGAGGAAAATCTTCCATCCACTGGTTCACTCTCCAAATGGTAAGAATGATCAGGGCTGGGCCAGACTGAAGCCAGGAGCTAGGAGCTTCTTCCAGGTCTCCATGTTGGTTGCAAGGACCCAGAGACTTGGACAATTTTCTACTGCTTTCCCAGGAACAGTAACAGGGAGCTGGATTTGAAGAGGAACCAATACCCATATGGGATGCCAGTGCTACAGGCAGCTTAGCCTGCTGCACTACAGTGTGGGGCACATTAAGTTATTTTTGTACTCTGTATATTTGCTATAACAAATGAGAGAAAACATATGATATTTGTCTTTTTTTGGTCCGGCTTATTTCAGTAAGCATAATGCTCTCCCCCATCACTTCCATTTTGTTGCAAGATAGAATTGCATTCTATTTAATGGATGTCTTTTCAATTGTGTATATATGATATATTTTCTCTATCCCATAATCAGTTGATGGACATCTGGGCTGATTCCATATCTTAGCTATTGTGAATTGAACAATTGTAACCATGGAGTACAGGTAGCTTTTCAGATGTTGATTTAATTTCCTCTAGGTATCTTCCCAGAAATGGACTGGCTGGGCCATATTGTATATCTATTTTTAGATTTCTAAGGCATTTCTAAATTGTCTTTCATAAGTTGCGTACTAGTTTATTTTTCCACTAGCAATGTATTAGAGGACCCTTTTCCCCCAATCCTTACCAGCAATTATTGTTTTTGCTTTTTGGATGATGGCTATCCTAACTAGGGTGAGGTGAAACTTCAGAGGTTTTCATTTCATTTGTATTTCCCTGATGGCTGGTAATCCTGAGCATTTTATCATGTCTCCATTGGCCATTTGTATTTCATCCTTTGAAAAATTCCTGTTCATGTCCTTTGCCCATTTTGTAACTGGATTATTTGTTTTGCTGTTGCTGAATTTTATTTTTGGAAGTCAGGCTGCAAGCAGTGCATCAGCTCTAATAATTGTGCCTATGAATGCCAATCAGTCAATAACAGTCTCATTTTAGTAATGCTTTTACAAATCATATCTACCTACTTATATCTCAAACAGGAAAACCTGCCAATTGCTTATCTCTGTGACTCTGAATCCCTATGGAAGATCAAAGACCTATTCTGTTCAAAAGACCTGTAAAACATACATTAAAATCATGTTTTGTCTTTTTATTTCAGATATTGACTGGTGGTGACATCATCCTTACAGAAATTCTACTATATAAATAAAATATAAGTCAAAATCTGACCAATTCTTACCCTCTGCATTCACTACTGAAAGCTAGCTGCATGTTTCTGGATTATATCCTACTTGAAATATGTCATTTATCCACAAATATTCTGTTTTCTTTTAATCTTATTGAGAATTTAGCTTTATTTAAGACTATTGAAGAGATTTTTTAAAATATGACACTTTTAATTACATGAAATTCTCATAAACTATTTGGTCATTATTAGAGATAAGGACATATTATATGTAAGACACTTGAGGAAATCACTTCAAAATTCTAATACACCATTTCACAATAAGCATTCAAACTACAATCACACTTTAAAAGAACACAGTTCAGAGAAAGTAAAGTATTTCAGTTAATACTAAAATTCTATTGAAGTTCAGTCATCAACAATCACTTTTATTTTGATGCATTTAGTCCTCAATTCATTTCTATTATTTCTAAGTATGCTGAAATAGCATTGAAAATAACACTGAAAAGAAAGATAATTAGAATATTGGCTGGAGAAGGAAATTTTTTATGCCCATTTAAATTAGTATTAAGTGTTCCAAGTTGTGATCATTAGAGTACCTAATTTGCAAATCATAGAGTATATATATATGTGTGTGTGTGTGTGTGTGTGTATGGGGATATGTGTTTGAGTTTGTGTGTGTATAAAATTAAGCTGGATTACAATTTTCATATCATTTCTATGTCACTGACATTATTTTTCCTGTTCAGAATACTTTCATAACATTGGGGAAAACACTCTGAAAATAAATAGCATGTCCTTTAAACCTCTATTGCTATGCAATTTAGGATAAGGAAATAAAGAGTTTTATCTCAAAAAATATTAATGGAAAATACTAGATCTTATTTCAGGTAAATCTCCATTATTCACAAGAAGTCTTCTGATTTCAGGATAGTTTTAAAAAATGTGATTATCTTTTCTCTTAGTGACACATTCATCTGTCTTGCAGGATCTCCAATGATGGTATAAACAATGAATACCTTAAGAGTAGATCTGAAGTAAAAGTATATGCAATGCCCTCTTTGCAAAGGGGATTCAATTAAACTAACTTATCTTCCTCTCTGATACTGTGCATTGTGAGTAGCTTTGTAGAAGCAAATTATTGATCTTACACCTTTTGAGGTTTCTTTAGAGCATCACTATCTTCCTTATT
This sequence comes from Oryctolagus cuniculus, assembly GCF_051225735.1. Lineage (NCBI taxonomy): Eukaryota > Metazoa > Chordata > Mammalia > Lagomorpha > Leporidae > Oryctolagus > Oryctolagus cuniculus. Next base: position 27,731,167 of record NC_142867.1, read on the forward strand.
CAGGCCTTTGAATGGGAAACAGGTATAAAAAATATACATATAAAATTGAAAATTTTTTGCCCTAACTATGGAGCAAATGCAGTTATGAATACTTTTATGATTTAAATATCCATGGTAGTCGTTAAAATTCTTAATCTCCTATTGTATTTATCCAAGCACAAATAATATTTGGGAAAAAGATAGCATGAGAAAAAAACACAAGGTAATAAAGAGAAAAGAAGGACCCATGTATTTGGGATCAATGTTATACTCATTCCCAATACTCACTTCCTGTGTAGTCTGCCTCAATCCCTCTGTATTAGTAATGCATTGATTCTATTAGAATGAGCAGAAACTTTGGAACAAAACAATGAAAGTAAAAAGGTCTGTTGTTGCCAGAATTTATAGGGACAAGGGAAGAATCAGAGTACAACAAATTCTAGGGCAGCAAAATAAACCAATATGATGATATAATGGTGGGTAAGTGTCAGTACAATTATCAGACCTCAAAGAATTTGTGCAAAGACTGAACCCTAACAGAAACTATGAACTTTGTGTGAAAATGATATAACATGGTAGGTTCACTGATTGTAAGGACTGTACCACTCTAATGTGGGATGCTGTCAAGGGAGGAGGATATGTACACTTCTGTGCTCAATATTTCTGTGTCCCTAAAACTGCCCTAAAATACAAGTCTATTTGTAAATAACCAACAAAATATCCTGTAAAGAGATCATTGTAGACGTGTAGCTAGCTTAGAAAGACAAAAATGCTAAATCCTTAGAACTGTACCAATAAAGGGCCTGCACTGTGTCATAGTAGGCAAAACAGCCACCTGAAATGCCGGCATCCTGTATCGGCACCGGTTCTGGTCCCTGCTGCTCAACTTCAGATTCAGCTCCCTGCTAATGTGTGTGGGAAAGCAATGGAGGATGGCCTAAGTCCTTAAGCCCCTGAACCCATGGAGGAGACCCCGAGAATGCTCCTGGCTTCAAATCAGCTAAACTCCAGCTGTTGTGGCCCTTTGGGGAGTGAACCAGAGGATAGAAGTCCTCTCTCTCACTCTGTCTCTCTCTCTCTCTGCCTCTATCTCTGCCTATAACTTTGCCTTTCAAATAAATAAATAAATCTTATAAAAAGAACTTTATCTATGAAATCCGTTCTCTTATATTAATAATAATAGAAAAAAAGGATAATTCAAGTGACAGAGAAAGAGAGACAGAAACAGATTGTCCATCTACTGCTTTATTCCCCTACCTGCTGGCTTACGTACACATCTGAGGTGATTGCAAGGAGCCTGGAACTCAATCTGGATCTCCCACATGTGTGGAATGGAACTAAGCACTTGGGCCATTAACCACTGCTTTCCCAGGAACAGTAGCAGGGAACTGGATCAGAAGCAGAATTGTCAGGACTAACAGGCACCTGGATATGAGAAGCCATCATTGCAGGTGGTGGCTTAACCTAGTTCACCACAACATTGACCCCAAATTCTTTAACTTTAATTTTCTGTATTGTGAGAGATCATTTGGTCCTTTGATTATTAATAAAGTAGACAATTTGATTTTCTTAGAGAAGGACCACAGATATTGTTCAACTTTTCAAATTTAGGAATATTTTTCATTCTCTAATCTCAAAAAAAAGACTTCTTAAATTTTCTATTATTTTTAGTATTCTGGCTATAGTTAGCAACTGACAATTTGCTAATATAATATTATTGTAATAAAAAAAAAGTGGTACATCTTTAGGAAAAGGGAAAATGAGTGATAAGGAATACAGGGAAGTAATGGAGGAGATTTCGACTGAACAAAAATGCTACATTATTCCTCCCAAGATTTAGATAACCTATAAATGTAATGTTATCAAAGTCCTATTTATCCAATGTTTAAGGCAAGGGAAAGCTATTGCACCCAGAATTCCAACCAGTTATTAGTTCCCTGGAGTGGATCTGGTAGCTGGCTTATGTCACACATCCCTACTTTGTGAAGATCTCTGAACTTCTAAAAGATGATTTCGCTTGGTGTTTAGGCAAGTGCAGATCAAGGGTAATCATGGAGATTACCATACCAATTGGTGGGCTTATTTGAGAATGATGACTACTTCAATATTGTCTGCATGAGAACATATATCAAGTATAACAGCAGCACAGAACATAGAAAAGAGTTCACACAAGACAACCAACTTTATATGGAGTATAGTCCAACTCCAAAAATGATAATACGAAAACGAGTAACAATCTATGATCACTGGAAAAGGAGCACTGGATATGGATTGAAATTCCAGCTCCAAAAGTTTTTAATTGATGTCTTCATTTATGCATCCATTCAAAAAATTGTATTCAGTATTCCAGAAGCTGGATTATATGACTTGAGCTTGATTAATGTTCTTTATAATTCTCATTTTCATTATTTATAGAGAGGTGTTAATAGTATTTGCGCAGGCGCCGTGGCTCAATAGGCTAATCCTCCGCCTTGCGGCGCCGGCACACCAGGTTCTAGTCCCAGTCGGGGCGTCGGATTCTGTCCCGGATGCCCCTCTTCCAGTCCAGCTCTCTGCTATGGCCCGGGAGTGCAGTGGAGAATGGCCCAAGTGCTTGGGCCCTGCACCCTATGGGAGACCAAGAAAAGCACCTGGCTCCTGGCTTTGGATCAGCGCGGTGCACCGGCCGCAGCAGCCATTGGAGGATGAACCAACAGCAAAATGAAGACCTTTCTCTCTCTCTCTCTCTCACTGTCCACTTTGTCTGTCAAAAAAAAATAGTATTTGCTTGTCTAACAGTGTAACTGAAAAATCAACTATGATGTTGAGTATCAAGCATACAGTGATACTGTATTCGCTATCTAGAAATATAATAGTACAAATCAAATAGTTATTATTAAATAATAAGAGCTAAGTCTCCTTTTATTGGAAATGACACAAAATTCCCACTAAATCTTTGTTTTTAATACTTTGTAAAACCAAATACAATCCACAGGTTCCCTCATCATCTTGGAAATTTGTACTCCCTTCTATAATTACCTGGAATTAATGAATACTGCTGTATTTTCAAAATTCACAGTTCAGCAAAAGTTCTTTTAATTTTCTGCAAGGGTGAGATGAGGTTGGATGATTGTTTAGTTTCTGCTCAGGACTACTAATTCCATATTACAAATGCCACAAACTTTAGGCTAATGGAAAGCACTAAAGGAGGTGAAATTAAGGACTGAGGCCACCCTGCTACTAAGCGCAGAACACTTCTTGTGCTAGAATGAAATGATTCAATTCAATTCCAATGCAGAATGATGTGAGAATGAAACTGATAGGGGAGCAAATGGAAACAGCTGTGTTTTACTGCAACACAGACAGTCGGCACATTTTGCCACTGATTTATAATGAAAACGGAAATTGTAAGTGACAGGCTGAAGGTAGTTTATAAAGCAAACATTTGGAAAGCTTCAAGGTGCTATTGGTTTGTGAAAAGCCTCCATCTGACCTACCTTTTCATTATGTATGGTCACTGAATTCTCTCACCATGATGGAAACACCACATTTTCACATCAAAAAGAAAGTACTGTGGGACTAGTGGAAAGCAAAATCTCATAGAGCCCAGAGTGTGTGATGATTTTCTAAATTCTGGTCTAAAACCAGTGACGAATCAGAACACATGTGCTTTAGAGGCCGGACTCTTGGCCAATAGTTTCTTTGTCCATGTGTCAAGAAGTCAGGGTTCAGTAATTAGTGATCCAAGACTCTCTTTTTCTTCCTATTGTGTGGATTTTATTTTTATGTTCCCCATTTACTTCTACACCTCCAAGCATCATGTTTCTATGATTATACACACTTGAAGATAACCGGAAAGAAAGGATAGAGTTTGAATTTAATCAGCAATTACATAAGGCCCAACTTACTGCCAGAAAAAGTAACAATATTGTCTGCTTTTCAGTAGTTATTACTTATATGTCTAAGTAACTTTGGCATATAAGTATGTTTTGACTCTGAAAACACAGTTCTATTCCAGTCTAGTAACAAAACATTTTCTATTTGTCATGGCCCTTTTATTTATTTCTAAGTTCACAGGCAATTTAGCTCAAAGGCTGGTCAAATACAACCTCGCCCTGTAATTGCCTACCATTTTCTCTAAAACGGAAGCTTGCAATTGCATCCTCCCAGATTTCTAATGCTCTATATGATTTATTTCCCAGAACTCTGTTTATTTTTCTTACAATGTTGGGATGGGTGGGATGCATGTATATACACACAAGCTCTATGTCTGCGGTTAGTAGCTGTTTAAATACTAACACAACTTTGTGTACCTTATATGAAACTCTCTGAAAGTCTGTTTTAATGGGTCAGTGTTTTTTTTTTCCCTTTTAGGATTTTATATAAGATCTATATGAACATACATTTATCTAGGTTTAGATTATTACCACTGTCTACTTCTAAAATGGGTTTTCCTTTAATACTTAAAAACAAATTAACAAAATTATGTAGTGAACCTAGTTGGGAGGGAGAGTTTATCTTCAAAAAAATAGATTCAAAAAGAATAAATATTTGTACAAAACTTGGGAGAGAAAGTAAAAAGGATTTCAAATTCTTAAGCAGGAGGCAGACACACAGAGAAATAATTGCAACACAGGATGACAATAGGCTACATTAGCATCATGAAAAAGTACCTCTGGAAAACAGAAAATGTAGCAACTTAGTATTCTAGGGGAGTAATGACTAGCTTTATAATGGAGAGGACATTTGAACTGAATCTTGGATGAGAAATAGGATCTAACTAATTATAAAAACAAGTGTATTTCTGAGAAAAGGGCAAAGTGGAGAAGGACACAGAGGTTAGAAAGATAAGAAGAGAATTCTGTGTGATTGGAGCAAAGAGTTTTGGAAAACGAATCAGGGTAGGGGATTTGAAAGATGTAGAGACAAGTCAGGACAGGAAAGTCAAGATATCAGATGGTAATGCAATTTGCAAGCCATGTTAATGCATTTTAATATCACGCCTCCCCCTCAGACAAGTGGAAAGTGCTTGTGTTCTTTCATCAGTAATGGGAATGGGTTAGATTATACTGAGTTCAAAATTGTAAATATTTACTCAAAAAGCCAAAGTACAGCTATGGCTCAGGCCCGTGGAGATTGAAAGCATGGAATGTTTTTTCCTCATACAAAGAAATAAGTAAATTAAAATAACAAAACTAATACAACAGATAACAACAATAAATAAGAAAATAAATGCTGAAAGTAATAGAAACTGTTTTGAAGTTTCTAATTATTTTATTGTTGGTGATGATGAAAAATTGTTTCAACTCAGCATATTTTAATTGTAAAGGAACCATGATTTATATTGGATTTTTACATGATGTGTCCCAAAGCAATATTACTCTCTCAGAAAACATATACTGTGTTGGAATACCACTTATGGTACTTCTCATAATTGCTTTTTCCAGAAATGATGAACTCCTGGGACTTCTTGTTTACCAAAACATTCCATAAAAGGCTTCCTATTGTGTTGAAAAAGTTGTGGACTTTGGGCATAAAATTTGCTTGATTTTTTTAAAGATTTTATTTATTTATTTGAGAGGTAGAGTTACAGACAGTGAGAGGAAGAGACAGAAAGATCTTCCTTTTGTTGGTTCACTCTCAAGATGGCCACACGGCTGGAGATGCACCAATCTGAAGCCAGCTTCTTTCTGGGTTCCCAGGAGGGTGCAGGGGTCTAAGGAATTATGCCATCTTCTACTGCTTTCCCAGGCCATAGCAGAGACCTGGATTGGAAGAGGGGAAGCCAGGACTAGAATGGGATGCTGGCACCGCAGGCAGAGGATTAACCTACTGAGCCAGGTCACCTGCCCAAATTTGCTTGATTTAAAATATTTGTTCCACTTTTCAGCAGCTCAGTAACATAGGAAAACTGTATATACTCTAATTAGCTTTTTGATATTGCATAACAAGTGCAAAAATTATAACTAAAAATCTAGTTGGTTCAAGGATTCATTGTTCTTGGTACTACCTGAATAAATCGTAGAATGACTTAACTAAGGTCTGATTGAATGTCTCTCAAGAGGATGCAATCAAAGTGCATCCAAGATGGCTGCAGGGTTCTGTTTCTATTAGCCAGAGGGTTTTGTTTTCAATTTCAGACTTTATTACTTTAAATAACACATAAATACAATAAACTGTTATATGCTTACGAAGGTATATAATTGCAATCATACTGATATTCAGTTAATTTTTAAATTTTCTATCATTTTAAGAATATTTCCACCATGATGTTGTATTTTATTTTATTTATTATTTTATTATCAGTGTAAAAATTCATGAAATAGCAAGTTATCCCACACAATCATATAATGATTTCTTTTTGTATAATTCTATGTTATTTACCTTTTGTTGATAACTATGAAATAATTAACTATTTAACATCCTCTTTATATAACATTTTCTATATAAGAATTAGCATTCATGAAATATTGTTCCAATGAAATTACTATTTCATTTGTGTGAACATGAGTATGTACAAATTTATTTTTTAAATATTTTATTAATTTCCTTATAAATCATAATGCACAACCATAGTGCCTTCATGTAATTTACTAGGACTGCACAACATTCTGAAAACCTGTTTTCATATTTATTGGACAAAAATGATACAATTATTGTTTTTATTAAATGTGCTATTGAGTTTATTTTCTTTCAGAAAAAAAAAGAGTTGTTTGAATGTTCCCATGATATGGCTATCTTCCCCACATCATTGAACTTAAGAGAACAAGGAAGAAGCCCTGATTTCTATTATAACCTAAACCTAGAAGTGATACAATATCTTTGTCATCATATTTTAATTATTGGAAGAGTCACTAAGTCCACCTAAAAATAAAGGAAGAATTTTTTTTTTACTTCTTGAAGGAAGTAGTATCAAAGAATTTGTGTGCATCTTTAAAAACTACCACACTGTGCAAGTTTCACTGTCCTCCTTTGTAAAGTGGGAATAGGAACCCCCATAAAGGATCAACATAATGATTTGAAATATTTTTTTTTGATTTGAAATATTTTGACCATTACTTCTTGAAGAAAAAGATTCCTACATCCCTCATTTCTCTTTTCTTCCACATAGTCCCCCTTTCCTTTTGCACATGAATTCTCCTTGTTAATATCCTTGTCATTGTCATCATTTCCATCACTGTAATTATGTCCTGATGTTTTAACAAATCACAAGATTCATTACATTACAATGCGTTTGTAAATGGAAATGCGGAGAACTTTCTCGATTCATTCTGCCCTTAGCCATACTGATTATTTCTATGGGCAAGGCACTGTTTCAAGTGCAATAAATAAACATTTATACCATCCTCACAAAATATTACGAGTTAATATCACCCATTTCTTTCCAGAATAACAACAAAAAGGAACTATTTACTAAATTACTTCAAATGACTGAAAAGCAATCTGATATCAAAGTCCTGGTCTTGATCATCATGCTTATTGCCATATAAGTTCCACAATCTAAGTGCAGTTTGGAAAAATGTACAAGACAAATAAGATCAACATGATGCAGAGAAAAGACACAAAGTTTCAGAATATTCCATAGATTGTTTTAGATCTTCTCTTGAAATATTAAGTAAGAAAAGATGATAGAACTTTGTTTGTTTTAAAAAAGATGATAGAATTTGTTTGTTTAAGCAAATTAAGGGGAGAAACTATGGTGAGTAGAGGATATGGGTTGACTGTGAGACACATTTTTCTGGAAAGAAAGCAGTTAGAAATAAGGCTCATAAAACATAGATACTTATGTAATTTTAAAATAGCCCATATAGTTAGGAAACTAATGCTATGAGTGCTTACTAAAAGAAAGTTTCTAAAATTTTAATTTTTAATTCATACAATTCATACAATTCAACAATTCATACAATATCAATATAAAGTTGAAAAAGTAAAATATTTATATTAGTGTGTCTTTTCATGGACTAGGTTTCCTAAATTCATCAATATTTATTTGTCAAATAATGTAGGTATACCAATATATTAGGACTTTTATTGCAAGTATATATTGGCTATTTTTGTGAATTAGAATATTAAAATAGATTATAAATGTTCAAAACAAAAGTGTGAAACTGTCATCAAAAAGTGAAAGATTAAAGGTGAACCAATTTTGTCTCATCTATCTAAGGAGACAATGCTATACCTTAAATAATATTATTATTCAGGGACATAGGATGGCTGAGTTTCACGAAAAGGACTATTTCTAATTGGCTTTGGAAGATTTATTTAACCTTGATGGACCTCCAACTCTGTGTAGAACAAACAGATTGTAACTTTCCAATATCATTTATCACTGTAAAAAGACTTTCTGTAGATTCTTGGATTTACAACATAACTAATTAGTCATTTTAGCACATGGTGAGTACTAACAACTTAAAAGGACAGTATCAGCACTGTACCTCATTTAGCAGCTGGTATTTTGTAACTGTAGGATACATGTGCACACACACACACATACAAGCACACATATATTAGTTTCGTTAAACTCTCCAGGGAGTTTTGTAGGATGAATCTGTGTTAAAGTTTGCTGTAGTTTCTTCTACAACAACTGAATGAATGCACGCTCAAAATACAGATTGACACTTTAAATAGAACTCTGACCTCATAATCAGCCCTTAAGGCATTCTGATCTGGCTGAAAAGGCTAAGAAAACATTCCAGGCATAGAAAGCCAAGACACTGAGGCAAAAAAAAAAAAAAAAAAAAATGTGCTACATGAAGGATCTCAGTGGGTGAGAACCCAGTGGAAAGAAGTGGTCATCAAAGAAGGAGATACTTTTCTCTAAAAGGAAGAGAGAATTTCCACTTTGATTGTGGTCTTGTCTAAATACCAATGGAGTCTGTGGATTCAAAAGGCTTCTGTAACCTTGGCAGCTCATGTCAAGAGCCTCAGGTGATCACTGATGTCATACATTAGAGTGTTAGTTGTTAAATTAATAACAAATTTCACTGTACACTAACATCCCATGAAGGACCTCTCTCCTCAAGGAGTTACATTATAACTATGTTTAAGTGCTCCCAATGAAGCATTCTTGGGTGCTTCATTAAAGTTAATTAAGTTTCTTATAAAAAATAAAGAAGTGAAATTAACTTCAAGATGCAATGACTTTGAACAGCTCTTTTCTCCACTGTTAAGGAATAGGGTTTTTGTTTGGGTTTGGTTTGGCTTGGGTTTTGGGTTTTTTTTCACCATGCAAATTGTTGAACTCTTTACTTGATATACAGTCGGTCTTCTGTGTAGAAAGTTAATAAAAATGGATCTTAGTAGAGAATGGGACTGGGAATGGGAGAGGGAGGAGGGGGTGGAAGAGTGGGTGTGAGGGTGGGAATGGTGGGAAGAATTCCTATATTCCCAATGTTGTATTTATGAAGTACATGATGTCTGTATTCCTTAAAAAAAATACAACATAAGAGTGGGAATAAGAAAGGGAAGAGATGTATAATTTGGGACATGCTCAAGCTGACTTGCCCCAAATGGTAGAGTTAGAAACATACCAGGGGATTCCAATTCAATCCCATCAAGGTGGCATGTACCAATGCCATCTCACTAGTCCAAGTGATCAATTTCAGTTCACAATTGATTATAATGAAAGGACTAAGAGTCAAAGGGAGCACATAAACCAGTCTAGTACATGCTAACACTAACTGATGGAGTAAATAAAGGGGAGAGTGATCCAACATGGGAAGTGAGATACTCAGCAGACTCATAGAATGGCAGATGTCCTAAATAGCACTCTGGCCTCAGAATCAGCCCTAAAGGCATTCGGAGCTGGCTGAAAAGCTCATGAGAGTATTTCAGGCATGGAAAGCCAAGACACTCTGGCAAAAGATCTCTGTGAGTGAGATCCCAGTGGAAAGAACAGGTCTTCAAAGAAGGAGGTACCTTTCTCTGAAGGGAGGAGAGAACCTCCACTTTGACTATGACCTTGTCTAAACAAGATAAGAGTCGGAGAACTCAGAGGGCTTCCATAGCTTTGGAAACTCATGACTGGAGCATAGGGAGACTACTGATGCCATAGACAGGAGTGTCAATTGGTAAAGTCAACAACAGGAGTCACTGTGCACTTACTCCTCATGTAGGATCTCTGTCCTTAATGTGCTGTGCATTGAGATTTAATGCTATAACGAGTACTCAAACAATATATTTCACTCTGTGTTTCTATGGGGGTGCAAACTGTTGAAATCTTTACTTAATGCATACTAAACTGATCTGTAAAAAAAAAAAAAGAAATTGTCAATTCCCAACTTGACTCTCACTGGGATTAAACATGACAATAGGTCTGATCTGATTTCATCATCATTTAAAAAAAATCATCTATTATTTTTCACTGTATGTTTCTGCGTGGGAGCAAACTGTTGAAATCCTTACTTAATGTATATATACTAAGCTGATCTTCTGTATATTAAGATAATCAAAAATGAATCTTGATGTGAATGGAAGGGGAGAGGGAGTGGGAAAGGGGATGGTTGTGGGTGGGAGGGACAGTATGGGGGGGAAGCCATTGTAATCCATAAGTCGTACTTTGGAAATTTATATTCATTAAATAAAAGTTAAAAAAAGGGCCGGCACCGCGGCTCACTAGGCTAATCCTCCGCCTAGCGGTGCCGGTACACCGGGTTCTAGTCCTGGTCAGGGCACCGGATTCTGTCCCGGTTGCCCCTCTTCCAGGCCAGCTCTCTGCTGTGGCCAGGGAGTGCAGTGGAGGATGGCCCAGGTGCTTGGGCCCTGCACCCCATGGGAGACCAGGAAAAGCACCTGGCCCCTGGCTCCTGGCTCCTGCCATCAGATCGGTGCGGTGCGCCGGCCGCAGCGCCGACCGCAGCGGCCATTGGAGGGTGAACCAACGGCAAAGGAAGACCTTTCTCTCTGTCTCTCTCTCTCACTGTCCACTCTGCCTGTCAAAAAAAAAAAAAAAAAAAAAAAAAGCTAAAAAAAAAAATACAGGTTGATTAGATTACCAAGATTTCTGAAGCCTTTGCATTAAAAATAAAGCAGGAAGTATAATCCTGAAACAGATAACAGAAAAAATTATTACAAACTTATTCTTTTCACAATATGTCATTTTATGACATAAGGCTGGCCCTATCTTTTGATAGATTTGTTAGGTTGTCTATTTTTGCATACCAATTAGGGAATTAACACCCCTATTATTTTTCTCATTGATCTAGTCCACTATACTAACAATGAGTGTTTTAAGTTGATAAGAACAGTTGTGACAACCCACTATCTATCTGATTCTTGTTTTAAATTTACTGATTCAACCATATGCACTGTATGATTTAGAAAAGAAAAATACCATATGATGGGTCTAAGAACATTTAACAAATATCACTATGATTCAGAAAATGCTTTTATTGTCTGTTTTATATCAGCCTTTGCCAAGAATATCTATGGAGCAGGTATAATACATTATGGAATCATCAAAAACCTCAACACAATGGGACAAACACTACAGCTTACTACTGAATGAAGCAATATTGGATTCTTTGTGTCTATTATTATGCACTTTTCTACTGATGCATGGCTCAGTTTTATTTTATTTATTGGCCTTTAACCAAAAGAGATTTTAACTCCCTTTCCCCTTCAGATGCAGCTGCTGATGGAAGAAGGACATGAGCCTCAGTCATGTTAGGTTCTTGTTAGCCCTGCTTTCTTTCAAGAGCCCAGTTCAGTCTCACATCCTGCATTCTTCCCCAGGTTTGGAAGACAGGGGGTCAGACCTGAAGAACCGGTATGGAGAAGCTCATCTCTGCCTACTGCCCCCAACCCTCACCCCTAGCCCACCTAAGATATAAAAAGGCCCAGCCTGCTGGGATCTGAGCCTCGGCCACATGTTCAGTCTGTGAACATGATAGCAATTAGTGGACCTCTGTGAGTTTATTTTCTCTGAATAAATTCTGTCTGGTTGCAAGTTTGTATTCTATCTCTTTTTTCTTCTCTGTGTTCTTTTTTCTTACATTTTTGTTTCCCATGTGAGGAGTGAAGCAGAGGACATGGTCTTTGAGTAAGAGATGTGATCCCCTACCCTTACTCCAAATTCTTGTCCTTTCTGAGTTCCTTCCATTTTTACTGTCTCTATCCACCCCTACCTTTCTTTCTTACAATCTTCTTTTTCCCTTCTGTCCCAGACAGCACTAAGAGATGCCTTTCTAGAACACTTTCTCACTCTTGGTAGCCTTCTCATTTCCCAGTGAATTCACAGCCAGAGACTTTGCCAGATCTCAACACCACATGCCCACACTGGACCTAATTCAAACCATCAGATTGGTAAGAGAGGTCTCTGTCACCTGAAGCTCTCAGGGACAATGCTCATGACTGGTTTATCACCTCTTGTGGGGCCTGGGGTATTTGGTTGGTTTCCCTTGCTCAGGGGAAATGCTCATCCACCGCACCTTAGAACTGGGATACTGGTCTAAGTATGAGAGTCTCACTCTCTCATGGTACTCAGAACTTAGGTTATCAGTTGGGGTGATTCTTTCCTGGGGACGTCCTGGAAAAGGACCCTCTTTCTTCTGACCATATTTTGCTTAATCCATGGGTTCCAAATTTTGACTCCCCTCTGGCCTGCATCATTTTTTTTTTATTTTCTTTTTTTAAATAGAGAGATACACAGCAAGTTAACATTATCTTTTTTTTAATTTTTATTTAATGAATATAAATTTCCAAAGTACAGAATATGGATTATAATGGCTTCCCCTCATAACGTCCCTCCCACCCACAACCCTCCCCTTTCCCATTCCCTCTCCCCTTCCATTCACATCAAGATTCATTTTCGTTTCTCTTTATATACAGAACATCAGTTTAGCATACATTAAGTGAAGATTTCAACAGTTCGCTCCCACACAGAAACATAAAGTGAAAACTACTGTTTGAGTACTAGTTATAGGATTAAATCTCAATGTACAGCACACTAAGGACAAAGATCCTACATGAGGAGTAAGTGCACAGTGACTCCTGTTGTTGACTTAACAAATTGACACTCTTGTTTATGGCATCAGTAATCACCCTAGGCTCTTGTCATGAGCTGCCAAGGCTATGGAAGCCCCCTGAGTTCACTGACTCTGATCATATTTAGACAAGGCCATGGTCAAAGTGGAAGTTCTCTCCTACCTTCAGAGAAAGGTACCTCCTTCTTTGATGACCCATTCTTTCCACTGGGATCTCACTCACAGAGATCTTTCATTTAGTTTTTTTTTTTTCCCAAAGTGTCTTGGCTTTCCATGCCTGAAATACTCTCATGGGCATTTCAGCCGGATCCGCATGCCTTAAGGGCTGATTCTGAGGCCAGAGTGCTGTTTAGGACATCTGCCATTCTATGGGTCTGCTGTGTATCTCACTTCCCATGTTGGATCATTCTCTCCCTTTTTTATTCTATCAGCTAGTATTTGCAGACACTATTCTTGTTTATATGATCCCTTTGGTTCTAAGTCCTATCACTATGATCAATTGTGAACAGAAATTGATCACTGGAACTAGTGAGATGGCATTGGTACATGCCACCTTGATGGGATTGAATTGGAAATCCCTGGTATGTTTCTACCTCTACCGTTTAAGGTAAGTCAGCTTGAGCATGTCCCGAATTGCACATCTCTTCCCTCTCTTATTCCCACTCTTATATTTAACAGTGATCACTTTTCAGTTAAGTTTCAGCACTTAAGAAGAATTGTGTATTGATTACAGTATTCAACCAAAAGTATTACGTAGAACAAATTATCTAAGCAAGTTAACATCAATCTTTGCTTAACTGTAAATAAAATCCTAGAACTTTTACTCACATCTGGCTGTAACCTAGTACCTGTCAATCAATCTTCTCCATCCCTCCCTCCCCATTTCCCTCCCCAGCCCCTGGTAACCACAATTACATTTTTAACTCCAGTGAGATCACCTTTTTTTTTTTAAGGGTCACATGTCAGTGCAATCCTATGATATTTGTCTTTCTGTACTTGGCTTCTTTCACTTAACAAGAAAGATATTGTAAGGCCTTGCAGAATGCTTATTTCTCTGGAATATTATTTCTCTTTACCTGGGACATTTCAAACTCCTGAGAGGAACAGTTCTCACATCTTCCCACCCACCTTATCAAGATGCAGTGCTCTGCACCTCCCGCTACAAGCACCTCTGCCTGCTGTTCAAATACAATGAAGCCTTACCCACACCATCTGCCTTCTGTCCAGGGAAAGCTCAGCCCCTACTCTTCCTTTACCTACCCCTCCCCATTTTGTCTGCCCAAAAATAAAGTATCCTTTAACTAGCCACCTCCTCTTCTTCCATGAACACTAAAATCCTAAAACCTTACATATTGAAGCCACATCTTGCACGAAGACAAAACATCTGTTCTAGCCATCTCCAGTAATATATATGGCAGGGCTAGCAAAAAAATACATCTTCAGAGCAATGTAAGTCCTGAGCAACTTCACTCCAAAGAATGTTCCATGCCTAACCTATCTTTCCCCCTTCCTTGTGTAGTGATAGCCAGAATGCCTTTGCTAAGAACTGAGACTGTTTTGTTGTTCCCTCTTGTAATGTATTATACGTGTGTACTTATTGTATGTCTACGTGGGAAAACATGTTAATAGCTCTGTTTCAATTGGCTTACACTTATGTTAGATATTCAAGAAATATTTCCAACTATATGTACTCTTAAAATTTATAAAAGGCATTAAACTTTTTTTTTTTTGACAGGCAGAATGGACAGTGAGAGAGAGAGAGACAGAGAGAAAGGTCTTCCTTTGCCATTGGTTCACCCTCCAATGGCCGCTGCGGCAGAGCGCTGTGGCCGGCGCACAGCGCTGATCCGATGGCAGGAGCCAGGTGCTTCTCCTGGTCTCCCAGCACTTGGGCCATCCTCCACTGCACTCCCGGGCCACAGCAGAGAGCTGGCCTGGAAGAGGGGCAACCGGGACAGAATCCGGCACCCCGACTGGGACTAGAACCCGGTGTGCCGGCGCCGCAAGGTGGAGTATTAGCCTAGTGAGCCGCGGCGCCAGCCAAAAGGCATTAAACTTTTGGTAAATGTTTTCCTAAGTTATTTGACAGCTAATATTGTTTATTAAGTTTTCTCTTGATATTAAGTTATTGACAGTAAGCAGTCGGGGAATCCTGACTTGTTTCATCATTTCTCTTCTATTCTCTTCAAGATGGAAAGCCAATTCTATTCTGTAGGGCTCTCCATCAAGAAGTACAGTTTTATCTTTAGAGCTTTTATAAGATAATTTGCATAAGGTAGTCTTAGTGTTTGATCTTACGTAGAAGGACACAGCTTTTCTCATGGTCATCATCTTAGATAACATATCAGTTATGTATTTCTAGCTCAGACCACCAAAGGTTAGGGATGGGATTGAGTGTCCTGTTGGCTAACATTTCTAAAGGCTTCTTCTGTGTTCTACTTTAAGGAGACCAGGAAAAAGAGGAGCGAGGCAGCAGGAGCAATGTAAGGATAGGTGGCAGGCCAATGAATGGCTGCTTTACACATTAATCTTCCATCAAGGAGACTGAACAAGGCCATTCTATCCCAAAGTGGCACCTGTTTGCCATATGAGAAGTCAGAACATTGGAGAAGCAGCTGGCATGAAGACACCTGTCAGCTCTGCCAACAGCCAGGCCACTGGAAACAGAACTGCCCTAGGGGTTGAAGGACTGCTGGGTCAGAATCGCCAACTGCTGGCCCCAGAATACACACAGGAGCCTGATTATAGTTTGAGAAAGTTTATCAACAGGGAAAAAAAGAACAACACAGAATAGAAGTGGATACCAGTCAAGGAAGAGAGGAGTACTTCCCATAGGCAAAAATTCTGTAGATCTGTATTTTGAAAAGCTGTGTAGAGGAATTTTGGTAGATATTCAAAAACAAGAGATAGCTAGCATAACTCTGAAAAGAGAAGCAAACTAACCACAACACAATTTGAGAGCACAGTAACAAACAAATCATGTAGCAACTCATAGCCATGGTAAAGATTTTGTGCTTGCCTTATAAGGAATAAGAAGACACTGAGAAGTTTTTATTCAAGAATAAGGGCAGGTGATTTGTTCTTCCACTGCCCAGTAAGTTTTTGCTTGGAAAAGATATTTCTGTTTTTGTAGAAAGAATATATTTCTTTCTAATTAATTCATGAATGGTGACCATTTGTGTTTCTGCTCACACTTTGAAACTTGCTTTCCTATTGGAAAAACTTTTCAAAATAAGCTATTCTACTACATTTAAAAACTATTAAAATATTACAATATCAATCGATATATAAACAAGCACAGATAATTCCATTTTAGCAAGCAGTCAATGAAGATAATATGAATTCTCTATAATATGTTCCATAAAATGGAAGCAGAGGAAACATTTTCTAAATCATCATGAGTCCATCACTACCCTAATACCAAAACAAGGCAAAGACTAAAAGAGTGGCAGACCACAGACCAAATATTATTTGTGATGACAGATGCAAAAATCCACAAAACCATTAGCAAAGTGAATCAAGTGATGTAGAAGAATAACTACTCTCATGACCAAGTGACATTGATTCTAGGCATGTCACATTAGTTCAGCTTTTGAAAAAAAATATAATCTCACACATTGATAAGGTCAAAAAGAAAATAATCTGGCCTGCACTGCGGCTCACTAGGCTAATCCTCCGCCTGCGGCACTGGCACCCCGGTTCTAGTCCTGGTTGGAACACAGGGTATTAGTCCCGGTTGCTCCTCCTCCAGTCCAGCTCTCTGCTGTGGCCCGGGAGGGCAGTGGAGGATGGCCCAGGTGCTTGGGCCCTGCACCTGCATGGGAAACGGGGAGGAAGCACCTGGCTCCTGGCTTCAGATCGGTGCAGTGCCAGCCATGGCGGCCATTAGGGGAGTGAACCAACGGATGGAAGACCTTTCTCTCTGTCTCTCTCTCACAGTCTATAACTCTCTCTGTCTCTCTCTCTCACCGTCTACTAACTCTGCCTGTCCAAAAATAAATAAATAAATAATAATAATCATATAATCCCATTGATAGATGCAGAAAAAGTGTTTGATAAACTCAGCACACATTTATGATAAAAAATACTCAGAAAAATAAGAATAGAAGGGAGTTCCTCCAAATTCATAAAAAAAAAAAATCTGTTAAAATACCCATGCTTATACAATACTTCATGGTGAGAAACTATATGATTGTACTCAAATATTGGGAACAAATACTTATATTAGAGACAGCAAAATATCCTCTATATAGATAAAAAACAATAATGAAAACATTGTTTTTATTCTCATTGGGTTTTTTTTAGGGTGCATATATGTTAACTTAATAATCACAGACGCATTCAAGTATAGATAATAACAAATGAGAGTTGATCCTTCTCACCACTCACAGTCAACATTTTACTGGAAATTCTAGCTAAAGTAATAAAAATAGTAAAGGAAACTAAAGAGATATGTGCTGGTAAGGAAGAAATAAAACTGTTTATTTCCATGTAACATGATTAGCCATGTAGAAAATCCCATGGAGTAGAAAATTCCAAATCATGGGTTCTGTACATTTAATACATATTTTGTGTAAATAAGTCAATTATTGTTAGAATACATAGATATATATAATACATAAAATACATCACAGATCTAAATGTAAAATGAAAAACTATAAAGCTTCTAGAATGGAGCATAGCAGAAAATCAGAGTGTATATGGGTTTGGAAACAAGTTTTTAGAGATGATATTAAAATAAGCCAAGGAGGAAAAACTATTGATAAATTGGACTTCATTATAATTAGGATTGTCTGGATTGTGAAAGTTACTGTTAAGATAATGGAAATTCAAATTGATATAGCCATTATGGAAAAAAGTAAGGAGAGTTCTCAAAAGGCTAAAAATAGATCTACCATATGACCTAGCTATCCAACTTCTGGGCATATATCCAAAGGGAATGAAGTCAGCATATGAAAGAGAAACTTTGATGCCCATGTTAATCACAGCACTATTCACATATAGCAAAGATATGGACCCAAACTAGATGTCCACCAGTGTACAAACGGAGAAAGACAATGTGATATACATGCACAATGTAATATTACTCAGCTATAACAAAAAATGAAATCATGGCATTTGCAATGCAATGCATTGCATGGAATTAGTGATTATTGTATGTTAAATAAGCCAGACATAGGAAGACAAATATCTGTTTTCTCTCATATGTGGAAGTTCATAAATATGTATTTGTATATAATATGTGCATATGTATATATAATATGTGTATATGTATATATACATACATATATATGTACATACCTATATATTTTAAATGTGCATGTCATAGAATTTGTATATAGATATGAATGTTATCTTCACTGAATTATATGCCTTACATAATAAGATACTTCCACTTCCTCATTTAATTATTATTTATTTTTAAATATATATTATTATATGTATTCATGTACCCACACCTGTGTTTGTACTTTTCTGGTTAATATTTAATTCCCAAACTTTACAAAATCTTATTGTTTGGATATATCTGTTACTTATAGCATGCAGCTGGGTTTGCTGTGTGATATAGTCTGTAAATAATTTTATCTGAATCGAGATATACTTTTATTCAAAAATGCAAATAAAGTCAAAGCATACCTTTGCAAAACAAAACTCTGATAAAGGTCAAATATGCAAAAAATATACAAAGTTGGGGCCAATGCTGTGGCTCAGTGGGTTATGTACTTTCCTGTGACACTGACACATCAGGGGTGCCGTTTCAAGAACTGGCTGCTCCCCATCTGATTCAGCTCCCTGCTAATGTGCCTGGGAAGCTGGTAAGTGATGGCCCAAGTGCTTAAGCCCCTGCCACCTATGTGGAAGACACCAACAAAGCTCTTGGCTCCTGGCCTAAGTCTGGCCCAACACTGGCTGTTATAGCCATTTGGTGAGTGAATCAGTGGATGGAAGGTCTCTGTCGCTCCTTCTCTCTCTCGCTGTAACTCTGCCTTTCAGATAAATTGTAAAAAATCTTTTAAAAGATTACAAGAATGATCCAAATTGGCTGAATAGGAAAAAGACACGCGGATTTCACTACATGAGGTTAACAGAAGGAAAGGCAAAGGACTGCATTCCTAGAGGACAACTGGAGAGAAGCTCACAACAGAAATTCTATAGAATGAGAAGAGACGCCGTGGAGCAGTGGGGATGGTACAGTCATAGAGCTGCGAGCAGGGTATCACAGCAACCAGAGGAACACTGCCAGTGACTCCCAGAGCGATGGCTAGAGGAGACCCCACCTTCTAGAGGGAAGTGAAGGAAATATGCAACAGCCCTTGCCACATATGGCCTCAAGAACCCCACTGACTTTGTGTCCCTCCTGGAGCACTAGCAGGGAGATCACGTTGTTTTCTTCCCATTCCCCTGAGAAGGGCTCCCAAGGACTACAAGGGAGGAAGCACCATCTTACTAAGGCAAGTAAGGCTGCTGTGGCCCATGCCACTGGGGGATTTGTCAGAGAGATAATTCTGTACTCCCCTTTGACTTGAATCTAGCCTGGAGGATTGGCAGGGGATGGGGCACCCACTTAGTTCTGTTGCAGCCCTCCCGTCCCCTCACTGGACTCAACTTGCCAAGATAGAGCACTGATCAACCTATATCAGGATAGGTAGCCGGCTCATTCCATGGCTATCTCCATGGACAGGGAGGTTTGTGGGGCTGCAAGTGGATCCCTAGTTCCCTGTGACTTTGGGAGTACTGTTTGCCACGACTATGAGGATTGTGTGACTGTAGGATAGGGCATGGGTTGTGACTGCATCTTTGGGCAATCACTGTGTCTGAATTTAGAGGCTGAGAGTTCCCTGAGCGCCTGGGGTGGATCATCAAAGAGGGTTCCATTCTCATACTCTGGAGTGAAGAATCCTTTGTGTGCTTCATGTGTATGTGTGGGTGGGGTAAGTAGCCACTATGGGCTCGTCCTGTGCATATCTTATTACGTGCGGTTGGTGCACCTTGGGAAGAGAGGGCGTAAGGCTATGATCATGCCTGTTGACCTGATCATACCCTCCCCACAGCTGACAATGGACGAGACCTACCATGCCCACCTTGAGTGTTACTCTGGACTCTTACCGCACCCATCAAGCACCGGCCAGAGTTCCCTGGTCCTACCCAGCACATGCTCTGGATATCACCTGAAGGAGGAGACACTCCACTAAGCCATAGAGGAGTATTTCAAAGACATGCTGTCGGTAGAACTGCTGAATGGTACAGCCACTTACAAAACTAAACATACACTTACTACATGATCCAGTACTAAAGTTCCTTGATTGTTTATTCATATTAGCTGAAAATGTTTTATGTCCACACAAAAGTTTACAAAGGAATGCTCACAGCACCTGTACTCACTGTTGTGCAAAATTGGAAACAACTAAAATTTCTTTCAATAGGTAATTGAAAAAAAAATCAGCATGTATTTTTTTCTTTAAAGAGAAAAGAGGGCAAACATTAATTTTGAAAGAGATAGGCAAATATCTAAAATCCCACCTGAGTCATGAAGGCAATTAACATTCAAATGGTGTTCTAGATGAAATCAAACTTTAAATTAAATTGGTTGCAGAGAATAATACTCTGTTTAAAACATATGCATGTAGGGCTGGGTGTGATAACGTAGTAGGTTAAGCCTCCACTTGCAGTGCTGGCATCCCATATGGGCACTGATTCATGTCCTGGCTGCTTCTTTCCCAATCCAGTTCTCTGCTTATGGCCTGGGAAGGCAGTGGAAAATTGCTCAAGTGCTTGGACCCCTGCACCCACGTGGAAGACCAGGAGGAAGCTCCTAGCTCCTGACTTTGGATCAAGTCAGCTCTGGCCATTGCAGCTATTTGTGGATTCATTCAGCAAACAGAAGACCTCTCTCTTTGTCACCTCCTCTCTCTGTATCTCTGCCTCTCAAGTAAATAAATAATTCTTTTATAAAATCCATATAATATGTAAGATAAGTATTGTGTAATTATATTGTATAAATGTCCTTTATACCTTACTTTGCTGAGAAGATGACGATATATTAAATGTTTAGGACCTGTTAGTGAGTAAATGGGAGTTTATTCAAACACACACGCAGACATAAACCTAACAAACCCAAATCCTGGCTTATATTTTGTGCAGCTTCAGAAACCTGACTTTGGAAAGAGTACAATCTTTAACTGAAGCAGAAATCAACCAAGTGTGCATTTGGTAGTAGCTAGACTGAAAATCCTGCTCTTAAACAATCAGAAAGAGGCTGTAAACTAGTCATTAGAAATGTAAAACATCCCCCATTTCCCTTCAATGTGTAAACATTACCACATTCTCCAATTCACACAGGCTTCATTGAAGTGGAGGAAGGAGGGCTGAGCGAGGTGAAGAATAATACAGGGAGTGGTCAAACACTTTCATTTCCTGGGACCCATATAAAAGATTTTGCCATCTAGATAAGCCTCTTTTCATAGATTGAATCCTCTCCAAAGGACATATCAACTGTTGATAGCATCGACTTCTCAAGCCAATTTATTTTCTAAATTCCAGTGCCTTTTGTGTCTAATATCCACTTTCATTTTCCCAATCTTAAGAGGAGTAATGCTGACATTGTTCTGCGGTCAGTGAAAATGTGTGAATGGAAACTTGTGAGGAAATTTGTTTTGATGTAACAAACAGTAAATAATTTAGTCTGTTTATACTGATGAGAAAACAGATGTGTCCTCTTTGTTATTTCTTTCTCTTTGCTGTTATTCTTGGCATCTAATTTGGTGAACACTGTCTATGAAAAATGAGAGCAGTTTTTGGCATATTTTGTAAGAGGCCAGTTTCTTGTTTTAAATGGTAATATTGGCACATAGCCTGATGGACCTGCAAGTTTCCATCCATACACTTGTCTTTTGGAATGCTAGGTGGCCACCCTCTCAAACACATTCAATTGTTGATTTCAGTTGACACACTAACTCCTACAGACTTCTACTGTCACTGTCCCTGAACCCCACAAAGTAATGCCTCACACAAGTATGCCCCTAAAAGATGAACAGAATATTGCACATCTTTTGCAAGATTTTCATACTTTTATTCAATACTCAAAAAAGAAATGCTCCTTGTATTCCTACTATTTTCCAGGCAAACATTTTAGCCTTGAAGCTATGATGAGTAAGATAGGTATAATCTAACAATGAAGTGCAAACATAACTGATACATAAATAAATATCATATAATATATGATTATATTTCTTGTAAATATTGTAAAGAAGAAAAATGAGCCAGAGAATTAATGTCATAATGTGGGCAAAACTTATGTCAGATTGGGGCACACTAATGGTTGTAAGGAAACATTGCAACTGAAACATAAGAAAGAACAAAACAAATGGAGAGCAGGGGAGCCTTTCAAACAAGTTAACATCAATGGAACAACATTTTAAAGAGTTTAGAATACTTCAACATTGAAAAAGAAAAAAAAAGAATAAGGCTAAACTTCATGAGTGAAGGTGGAAATCAAGCAAAGTAAGGTTGAATAAACAGTTGGTTGTGTCTTAAGGGGAAGCTAACCTAAACTTGAGGGTTTCAGAATTAAGTTTGATGCTTATTTTATAGATTGGCTAGCCATTGAACTATTTATTTAAATAGGAATCAGAAGACTTACCTTTAGATTTTTAAAGAAATCAATTCTTGCTGCTAAACTATTATAGTGGATTACAATGGGCTTTGAGTAGAAGTTCAAACGTAAGGAAATGCTGGCCTGGATTATGACAGAAGAGCACTGATGCAGAGAAATGGACATAGAGCTGTGTTGGATGTGGAATTGATATGATGTGCCGATAGACTGCATGTATCAGTGAGCAAATAACCATAATGGACATGGAGACCCAGACTTCTGGTGCAAATATGTGGGATGCGTTGGTGCCGTCCCTAAAATGGGAAAGCTTAAAACAGAGGCAGTGCAAATCAAAGTTATTTCATAGTCCAATTTCAGTCTGAGATGTCTCAGAGTCTTTGACTAAAACACCCAAGCACAGTTGCCTCTTTGTCTACTCAGAGGAAAAGTTGAGTAGCAGCAAGGGAAGAGGTTATTTATCTCAGGAATGGATGAGATTGCCTTTAGAGTAGATAAAAGGAGACAAGCACATGATAACACTGTGAGCTATTTAATGCTAAGTGTCTGAAAACACTTTAGGTCATATACCTTCTTGATGCTGCCAACAATATATGACTGTTTTGTGTAAGTGTTTATGATAAAGCACTCTTTAATTTAGTTGTTTGTCTTTTATTGCTGTTGAAATACAATAGACAACATCCTAAACTTAAACTCCTGCTTCTTTAAGAACAACAATACCAACAAAAATGCTCATATTTTACAAATATCTTGAAGCTGTCCAGATTGTTCTATTCAACACTCACATTTTTACCAAATAACTGCATGATTTTTAGTTTCTTTTTTGGCTAGTGGAGGCAAAAATTAAAATTTTAAAAGCTAGGATATAGAGGAAGAGGTGCTATTTCTCTAGCAAAATATGCACAAACCTAATTTTGCTTTGCAATTTCTATTTACCTCTGCCAAAGGCACACTTCTCAGGAATAATACTGTGTATAAATCCCTCTATAATGCTAGTGCTTGAGGTAAGGATGTTCCTGCCAGATAAGTAGCAGAAGCCAACCTTGTTAGGAGATCAACGTGTTATAACAGATTTTGAGTGAATGTGGTGTTTATGTTTGGGGAAAAAGAGCATTAGAATGTTTTTAGTGATAAAAAGAACTTTACAGTGTGTATAGTCTCAATTTTACAGAAGAAAAACTGAATGCCACAGAGGTTTCATCAGTTTCTCAAGGTCAAACACATTATTGGCAGATGTGGAGTCTGCACTCAAGTCTTCAAATTGGGACCAATGCATCACACAACCTGATTTCACCTAGCATGCTTATATAACTGACTGACCAGCCATTGCATCACTGAATTTGTACTGTGGCTGTTTGACTTTTGACAAATAATTGCTTAACTGGAGTTACAATCTTAGCTATTAAGCCAAATATATCTTAATGTCTTTGGAAAGTCTCATCAGAGACTAAGAATAAGGAATCACCTCTAGAGAAGAAGTCAATAAAAATGCATTTTTACTTTCTTCCACTGCTCTAGTTGTCATTCCTCCCATATTCTGTATCTTTGAGGTTAAGAATGTCAAGATGTAGAGAAGCAAAAAAATTCATCTCCACCTCACACATTGTCATGCAATTTTTATGATTGTGATGTTAGTAACAGCTTTGGTTATATAAGTGTTATACATAAATTGTGATACATAAATTCAGATGCAAAATAAATATGAATTTTTTCATATAATTGATTGCGATTTTTATTAAGAACCCCAATCCTAACAGCTGAAATTCATTCTTTTTTTCAATTGAATATTCCAACTTATTTCCTGAATTTATAATCTGCTACATTAGCTTACCCAGTGATAACTATGGATTGGGCAGGAGTAGAAATGGGGGTGTGCTAGGTTAACAAAAGGGGAACTGGCATTGGCAGAGATATTCTCAACTAGTAATTGGCCCAGCAGATTTCTTCTGAGTGCTTCTGCTCTTCACCTGTCTCCAGCTGCATCCAGTTACATCCTACTGGCATGGATGACAAAGGCTGATCTATCACTGATGAATGTGATTTATGGCAACACCCCAACATTTCTTAGACTACTCTCCAAACAGCCATGTTCACTCTAGAATTCTGTAGCTTTTTCAGGCCCTACTCTGTCATCCTTCAGTGGCACAGAACTCCAAACATAGTTTCAGTTTCTTCTTGGCAACAACCTAGGGGTGCTGGAAGGTGGAACCTGGCAAACAAACAACATCTAAATTCTTTTTCATTCTCTAACTAACATTTCTTTAATGATTTAGTTTATAACTGAGCCTGAGCCTGAGGCTAGTATAACTTGGTACTTAATTTACCCTTTGAGTTTTTTTCTTAATATTTATTTGTTTGGAAGGCAGAGTTACAGAGAAAGAGGGAGAGACAGACACAGAGATCTTCCATCTGCTGGTTCACTCTCCAGATGGCTGCAACAGCCCAGGCTGGGCCGGGCCAAAGCCAGGAGCTGGGAACTTTCTTCAGGTCTCCCACAAGGATGGTAGAGACTTGAGCCATCTTCTGCTGCTTTTCCAGGCACATCGTGAGGGAGCTGGATTGGAAGTGGAGCAGCCAGGACTTGAACAGGTTCTCATATGGGATGCCAGCACTGCAGGTGATGGTTTAACCCACTACACCAAAGCGCTGGGCCTTTGATTATTTTTTTAATTCAAATTACACTAGGACATAAGTTTTGCAACCCCATAGCCATTACTTTGTTTTTTTTTCAACAGCAATCATTTGAAAAACAAGAGCAAGGGCTAGCTAAAAACTGAGATTTTATGCTTTGTTCATTAAGTTTTGTTTTTATTCTTATTTTTCCATTATGTTTTCACATTTTGATATACTATAAATATTCAAGTGAATATTCTCAGTTGTTGTATAAACATAATAATTTTCTAGACGATGATTATCTCCCCCAGAAGTGTCTTCTGGGTGGCCATGCTGTGCTACTGAACATTTTTTAAAAAATTATTTTAATTATACATATTTATAGGGTAGAGTGTGATAGCCTGATGTGTGCATTTAATGAATGCTGATCAAATCAGGTTAGTTAGCATTTCCTTCTACTTAACTTTATTTATTTATTTTAGTCTTTGATTAGCACTCCAGGAACCCACATACCTATAAGATACAGTGTGATTTTCAGCAAATATATACAAAGTATGTCCATCAAATCAAAACAATTAGTGTTTGGTTCTCCCCTTCATCACTCTGCCTGGAATCTGTCAGATCTTTTCCTCTACCAACTCATAAAATATATACAAATGTTATAGATAATTTATAATAAAATTGTATTAAAGAAAGTTTGCCATATGGCCCTTTCTAGCTTCTCCTCTTGCTAATAGCTTTTCCAACTATGGTGCATCTGTCACAGTTAATAAACCAATATTGGCATGTTATGTTTTTAAAGATTTATTTTATTTTATTTTATTTATTTGAAAAGCAGAGTTACACACACACACTCACAGAGAGAGAGAGAGAGAGAGATAGAGAGAGAAAGAGATGGATGTCTTTTTTCATCTGCTGGTTCACTCCCCAAATGGCTGCAACCGCCAGTGCTGGACCTGGCTGAATCCAGGAACCAGGAGCTCCTTCCAGGTCTCCCATGCAGGTGTAGGGGCCCATGCATTTGGGCCATCTTCAGCTGGTTTCCCATGCACATTAGTAGAAAGCTGGATCAGAAGTGGAGCAGCTGGGACTTAAACCAGTGCCCATCTGGGATGCCAATGCTGCAGGTCATGATTTAACCCACTATGCTATAGAGCTGGCCCCAGATGTTATTTTTAACTAAATTATGTACTTTATTTAGCCTTTGTTAGTTTTTCTCTAATATCATTTTTTGGTTCCAGGATATTTTAATACTTTATGGTCATCATATCTCCTAATGTTGCTCTTGACTGTGATAATTGTTCAGACATTCCTTGCTTTCAATGACATTCACTGTTGTGAGGAAATTTCGACAGGTATTTTGTGCAATGTCCAGCAACTGAGATTTGCCTGGTGTTTTTATTACGATTATCCAGGGTTATGTGTTAACAAGAGGAAAACCGTTTAGGTCAAGTCCATTTTCTGCACAACATTGTATAAGAATTCTTTATGAATCTGACACTGATGATATTGACTTCTATCATCTGAAACAGAAGAAAAATAGTTTAAGATTTGTCTATTTTTTCCTGTTCTAAAGATGCTCACGTTTCCCTTTTTCCACAGCATATTTTTTAAAAGGAAATCATTATGTGGAGCTCACAACTTGAAATGTTGTATTTGTATTCCATTCCCTAGAGAACATAATACTCACATAAATTGTTTTGATGTTTTTCTTCATGGAAGATTTATCTTGTCCTCCTCCCCTCAGTTGTTCCTTAATTCAGTCACTTATATGAATATGGATTCAAGGGGGGCTGGCATTGTGGTGCAGCAGGTTAAGCTGCCACCTGTGATGCTGCATCCTACATGGGCCCAGTTCAAGTCTCAGCTGCTCCACTTCTGATCAGTCTCTCTGCTAATGCCCCAGGCTTTGTGGATATTTGGGGAGTGAATCAGAAGACAGAAGATTCTGTGTGTATGTGTATGTGTCCCTCTTTTCCTCCCTTTCTCAATAAATAATTAAATTTTAAAAATATGGACTCATGTATATTTATTGCATATTATTGGTTATAACTTAATACTGTATATTTATTTTGTTGTTTCGGAGCTCCAGATCTGATATTGGAAATTTTTTAAAAGTGTGTGTTCCTTTGTAATATCTCCATCATTTTTCTGGGGGGAAATTTCCTTAATTTCTGGAACTTCAAGGTATTCTGGCCTTGACTTAACTATCTGTTTCTTCAATACTAAATCAGCCATTTCCTGGTTCCTTTTTATGTGGTATGACATTCAATACCAAGATTTGGGTGCTAAGTGCATTCATTGCTAATTGAATGTCCTCCCATAGGACTTAGCAGGCAGAGTCAACAAATATGCATATGTTTTATATGTATTTTCTGTGCAATTTCATCAGTGTTTCTGTTAAGTTAAACAATGAGTTTATACTGATGTCTCTAGCTGAAATCCAGCAACATGTGGTCCACTTAATCATGGCTTAATATTTCTACCAACTGGAATTTTACCTCGTAATTAGTGTGGGAAAACACATCACTGAAGATTATATGTGGATGGCATCATACTGCTCGCGTATGTAATCTAGTAGCTAAAAGCAGAGACTCTGGATCTGTTGTGGCTGTATTTGGATCCCAGCTCTACCGGTTACTAATTGTGTGACCTTTTGTAAAGTAATTTAATCTCTGCTTGTTCAGTTCCTCACTTGTTAAACTAGGATGATAATAGTACTTAATTCACAGAGATGTGTGAGAGGGTTACCTTATTCTATCATGATTTTCTGACTATTATTCATAGTTCTTATCATAGTAAAACTATGTCAAAATATTATACCAGACTACATTGGAAATGCACATATATGAAAGTTGGCTGCATACATTTTTAGAAAAAACCTATTGTTCTGTTTGTGTGGGCTAAGACTCATTTTAGTAATCACTAATGAGTAGAAGAGAATGAATTTTGGACTAAAATGTGTGTGAACATTTTATCAAAATCTGGCCATGGGAGCTTATTGTGAAAACTATTATTTATATAACCTGAAATTTTTCCTCATGAAATGAGCTAAAATACATATATAATATAATTATTAAAAATTACTAACAGTACATAGCTAACATGACTGGAACAAAATAAGTCTCTCTGAACTCTTCCCAGACCCTGGAATCCACTATTCTCTCTGTATATGGGAGAACATTTTTTTGCTTCCACTTGTAAGTGAGGATTTGTATCCTGTTCTCCCACTTTTTGAGGCATGAGTAAAGACTTTCGCGACTAGTTAGGTTTTTAAATCAGGTAGACACTAGAACAAATTGTACTTCTATCTACGGCTACACATATGAATTTTGGAAGGATATTCAACTACTTTCACTCATATTTAAAACTGAAAATTTTGTATCTCTTGGATGACTTCAGGAGGTCCTTACCACTATGCTTTTAATTCAAGTATCATACATTCAAAGATATAGCCTTCAGTGTAACAATTGAATCATAGTTATTAACTGATATTAATTTGTATTAAAAGTTTCCATGTTTTCTTAGAGTGCATTAATATAACAAATCTCCTTATTAATTTCCCAGACTTTTACAAGAATCCTTTTTTAACATGTTCAACAATCTCCATCTTTACTGTTTTGTTTTCTTGTGTATACTTTCTCTTTTCCCCTGCTATTCTAAATCTTCTTCCTTCTCCCTGTCACACTTAGGAACTCACTTATTTTAGTCTTTTCTCTTCTTGATTTTTGTTCTTTCAAGCTGTTTTACACATACAAAACTGATTTTCAATCTTGAAATTATTGCTGGGGATATATTATATGGGTTGTAAGTTTAATTATTTATATTGGGGTATTCAAAAATTCATTAAAGATGTGTAGTATGAAAAAAAAACTATGCATGGACTTCAAAAATGCTTTGGAGCAAAATAAATGTATATTTTATTTCCATTTTCCACAAAGCTTTTGAAGTCCCTTTGTGTGTATGCCAAGAGCATGAAGCTTGTGGCATAATTTTTGAATCTAATTTGAAAATTGATATGTCTTTGATATTTCTTTCTTCAGTGTTCCTAAGAGATACCAGTCAGTTTGAAAGGTTGATACACTAAAGGTGAGATGTTTATTACTTACAACATAATATGAGCAAAGTGGACATATTTATTACCCAGGCTACAACAATTATTGATAGCAGCTGATATCTCAAATATTTCATCCAACAAACAACCTGATTTTACATGAAGAAAAATACAAGTTAACTGATTTGTACAAAGCTATGTAACTAGTTTTGAACTAGCTATAAATCAATAGATTTCAATTCGGTTTAGAATTATATTCTTTAATTAAGTCTAATAAAATACTGTTGATTTATAATTATAGTAACATATACTGCTAGAATTTCAATCTAATCACACACTTTAGTTTTACAAAATGGTAAAAGATATACTTCTCAAATCCAAACAAAACATAATTCAGCAATAACATAAGCATTGCATAGGTAACTATCAAAATAAGCATCAAATATGAGTTCTTCAAGCTGATTTTAAATAGTTTTTATTCTAGACCAAGTCAATCATAGTTTTCTATAATTAATAGAACCTTTCCTTTTTTCAAGGACTTTAGCACTTTTTAATGCCTTATTATTCCAAAGCAAGAAAACCATAGGAAATTGGAAAGAAAGAAAGACTTATAAGAACATGCATTTGATCTGCACACTTAACTCTTCAAAGCCAGGGTTCTGGAGAACATCTAATGTGTACTTCCTGGTGGTTAGGTGTGTTTATATTGTGAGATTTCAGATGGCTTTACCATGGCTACCTATTTCTCTCAAATGCCTGAATACCATGATAAAGTCAATGATGATTAATTGAAACAAACCTCTTAATTACAGAAATCCATTTCCTGTCCATTTTTCTTGTGAATTCCATTCTTTGATAATTTTATGTGAGTTGTAGCTATGACTTCACATTTATCAAAAGACTACTTTCATCTAAGTTCTGATAGCAAGGGATACAAGTTAGGAATAAAAACCTAAATATGCAAACCAAATCATGGATTAACAAAATACTTCATATATAAGAAACACCAGATCACTTCAGAGACAAAGAGGAAATTTTTTTGGAAGGTAGAATGTATAACATGATTGTGGGTCCATTATGGGAACTTGAAACAATGATGGCTCTTAACATGTTTAAAGAATAAAAATCTTAGTGTTTTTGTTACTACCTTAGTCAATTTTTCAGAAATCAAAGACAAAGATTCATTTATGAATTAAGACTTAACAGGGGCCAGTGATATGGCAGAGTGGGTAAAGCCACCGCCTGCAGTGCCAATATTCCATTTGTGTGCCGGTTCAAGTCCCGGATGCTCCACTTTTGATCCAGCTCTCTGCTAGAGCCTTAGAAAGAGGTAGAAGATGATCCAAGTGCGTGGGCTCCTGCACCCACGTGGGAGACCCGGAAGAAACTCCTGCCTCCTGCCTCCTGGCTTCAGATTGGCACAGTTCTGACTGCTGCAGCCAATTGGAGAGTGAACCAGCAGATGGAAGCTCGCTTTCGCTCTCTCTCTCTGCCTCTCCTTCTATCTCTGTGCAACTCTGACATTCCAATAAATAAATAAATCTTTTAAAATAAATAAATTCTTACCAAAATTTATTATCACTTTTACAACTATTATTATCCAAAGAAACCTTAGGCAAGTGATATATTATGAAAAAGTAACTTGTTGTTTTGAAACAGAAGCAGTGCAAGTATTAGGTACAATAGAATTGATGATTTTATTCAAGAAAAAACAGATCTGAACATCAGTTACATGGGTAATAGGAATCAACTTAGGAAGAGCTTATGAATCTGATGTTGTAATGGTTTCATCATACTGTAATAATTACACTTATTAAAATTCTAAACAGTTTTATTGAGAATAATAATTTTTCCAGAGGAAATTTTGAATTAAAGCATTTAACTCATAGAGCAATGCTCTGTTGTCCAATCACCTTGACAGAGCCTTATTTTTTTTTTTTTTTGGACAGGCAGAGTGGACAGTGAGAGAGAGAAAGACAGAGAGAAGGGTCTCCCTTTTCCGTTGGTTCACCCCACAATGGCCGCTGCGCCTGGCACACCCCGCTGATCCAAAGCCAGGAACAAGGTGCTTCTCCTGGTCTCCCATGCAGGTGCAGGGCCCAAGAACTTGGGCCATCCTCCACTGCACCCTTGGGCCACAGCAGAGAGCTGGACTGGAAGAGGAGCAACTGGGACAGAATCCAGCGCCCCGACCGGAACTAGAACCCGGTGTGCCAGCACCACAGGCGGAGGATTAGCCTAGTGAGCTGCAGCGCTGGCTGACAGAGCCTTTTATTATCACCATTCAAAGGAAGAATATTTACCTACAGTTGATCAATAACCAAATCTTAACTTTAACCTGAGCCCTTCAAGTTCAAAAATATAATGCTATATTTTCTTGCCTAATAGCTCTGGCTAGAACCTCCAGAACTATATTGAATAGCAGTGGTGAGAGTGGGCATCCCTGTCTGGTTCCAGATCTCAGTGGAAATGCTTCCAACTTTTCCCCATTCAATAGGATGTTGGCTGTGGGTTTTTCATAGATTGCTTTGATTGTATTGAGGAATGTTCCTTCCAAACCCAGTTTGCTTAGAGTTTTCATCATGAACGGGTGTTGTATTTTATCAAATGCTTTCTCGGCATCTATTGAGATAATCATATGGTTTTTCTTCTGCAGTCTGTTAATGTGGTGTATCACATTGATTGTCTTGCGCACATTAAACCATCCCTGCATACCAGGGATAAATCCCACTTGGTCTGGGTGGATGATCTTTCTGATGTGTTGTTGCATTCTATTGGCCAGAATTTTATTGAGGATTTTTGCATCTATGTTCATCAGGGATATTGGTCTGTAATTCTCTTTCAGTGCTGCATCTTTTTCCGGCTTAGGAATTAAGGTGATGCTGGCTTCATAGAAAGAATTTGGGAGGACTCCCTCTTCTTCGATTGTTCTGAATAGTTTGAGAAGAATTGGAGTTAGTTCTTCTTTAAACGTCTGGTAGAATTCAGCAGTGAATCCATCTGGTCCTGGGCTTTTCTTTGTTGGGAGGGCCTTTATTACTGTTTCAATTTCTGTCTCAGTTATGGGTCTGTTTAGGTTTTCGATGTCTTCCTGGTTCAATTTAGGCAGGTTGCATGTGTCCAGGAATCTATCCATTTCTGATAGGTTCCCTGTTTGCTGGCATACAAGTCCTTGTAGTAATTTCTGATGATTCTTTTTATTTCTGTGGTGTCTGTTGTTACATTTCCTTTTTCATCTCTGATTTTATTGATTTGGGTCTTTTCTCTTCTTTTTTTAGTTAGTTGGGCCAATGGGGTGTCAATTTTGTTTATTTTTTCAAAAAACCAGCTCTTCGTTTGGCTGATTTTTTGGAATGTTTTTCTTGATTCAATCCTGTTGATTTCTTCTCTGATTTTAATTATTTCTCTTCTCCTACTAGATTTGGGTCTGATTTGCTGTAGGTTTTCTAGATCCTTGAGGTGAATTGAAAGCTCATCTATTTGGTGTCTTTCCAATTTCTTGATGTAGGCACCTATTGATATAAACTTTCCTCTTAACACTGCTTTTGCTGTGTCCCATAAGTTTTGGTATGTTGTGCTGTTATCCTCATTTACTTCCAGAAAGTTTTTGATACAAATTGGGAAGGAAGAGCTCAAACTATCCCTCTTTGCAGATGACATGATTCTGTATTTAGGGGACCCAAAGAACTCTACTAAGAGACTATTGGAACTCATAGAAGAGTTTGGCAAAGTAGCAGGGTATAAAATCAATGCACAAAAATCAACAGCCTTTGTATACACAGACAATGCCATGGCTGAGGAAGAACTTCTAAGATCAATCCCATTCACAATAGCTACAAAAACAATCAAATACCTTGGAATAAACTTAACCAAAGACGTTAAAGATCTCTACGATGAAAATTACAAAACCTTAAAGAAAGAAATAGAAGAGGATACCAAGAAATGGAAAAATCTTCCATGCTCATGGATTGGAAGAATCAATATCATCAAAATGTCCATTCTCCCAAAAGCAATTTACAGATTCAATGCAATACCAATCAAGATACCGAAGACCTTCTTCTCAGATCTGGAAAAAATGGTGCTGAAATTTATATGGAGGCACAAGAGACCTCGAATAGCTAAAGCAATCTTGTACAACAAAAACAAAGCCGGAGGCATCACAATACCAGATTTCAGGACATACTACAGGGCAGTTGTAATTAAAACAGCATGGTACTGGTACAGAAACAGATGGATAGACCAATGGAACAGAATTGAAACACCAGAAATCAACCCAAACATCTACAGCCAACTTATATTTGATCAAGGATCTAAAACTAATTCCTGGAGCAAGGACAGTCTATTCAATAAATGGTGCTGGGAAAATTGGATTTCCACGTGCAGAATCATGAAGCAAGACCCCTACCT
Organism: Oryctolagus cuniculus; assembly: GCF_051225735.1. Lineage (NCBI taxonomy): Eukaryota > Metazoa > Chordata > Mammalia > Lagomorpha > Leporidae > Oryctolagus > Oryctolagus cuniculus. The sequence goes on from NC_142867.1 coordinate 27,764,792, forward strand.
TACACCTTACACAAAAATCCACTCCACATGGATTAAAGACCTAAATCTACGACCTGACACCATCAAGTTACTAGAGAACATTGGAGAAACCCTTCAAGATTTTGGCACAGGCAAAGAATTTCTGGAAAAGACCCGGGAGGCACAGGCAGTCAAAGCCAAAATCAACTATTGGGATTGCATCAAATTGAGAAGTTTCTGTACTGCAAAAGAAACAGTCAGGAGAGTGAAAAGACAACCGACAGAATGGGAAAAAATATTTGCAAACTATGCAACAGACAAAGGGTTAATAACCAGAATCTACAAAGAGATCAAGAAACTCCACAAAAACAAAACCAACAACCCACTTAAGAGATGGGCCAAGGACCTCAATAGACATTTTTCAAAAGAGGAAATCCAAATGGCCAACAGGCACATGAAAAAATGTTCAAGGTCATTAGCAATCAGGGAAATGCAAATCAAAACCACAATGAGGTTTCACCTCACCCCGGTTAGAATGGCTCACATTCAGAAATCCACCAACAACAGATGCTGGCGAGGATGTGGGGAAAAAGGGACACTAACCCACTGTTGGTGGGAATGCAAACTGGTCAAGCCACTATGGAAGTCAGTCTGGAGATTCCTCAGAAAGATAACCCTACCGTTCGACCCAGACATTCCACTCCTTGGAATTTACCCAAAGGAATTTAAATTGGCAAACAAAAAAGAGGTCTGCACCCTAATGTTTATTGCAGCTCAATTCACAATAGCTAAGACCTGGAACCAACCTAAATGCCCATCAACGATAGACTGGATAAAGAAATTATGGGATATGTACTCTTTAGAATACTATACCGCAGTAAGAAACAACGAAATCCAGTCATTTGCAACAAAATGGAGGAATCTGGAACACATCATGCTGAGTGAAATAAGCCAGTCCCAAAGGGACAAATACCATATGTTCTCCCTGATCGGTGACGACTGACTGAACACCAAGAGGGAAACCTGTTGGAGTGAGGTGGACACTATGGGAAATGGTGGCTTGATCAGCATAGCCCTGACTGTTAATGAACAACTAAATACATTATCCCTCTTAGTAGTTTTTTTTATCTGTTCTACTTAATATGACTGGTTTAGATCTGTAATTGATGCACAGTTATTCTTAAGTGTTGAAAATTAACTGAAATGTGATCCCTGTTGAACATGGTGGTGGGAATGGGAGAGGGAAGAGATGTATAATTTGGGACATGCTCAGGCTGACTTGCCCCAAGTGGTGGAGTTGGAAGCATACCAGGGGATTCCAATTCAATCCCATCAAGGTGGCATGTACCAATGCCATCTCACTGTTCCAGGTGATCAGTTTCAGTTCACAGTTGGTCATGGTGAAGGGACTGGGAGTCAAAGGGAGCACATAGACAAGTCTAGTACCTGCTAACGCTAACTGATGGAGTAAATAAAGGGGAGAGTGATCCAACATGGGAAGTGAGATACTCAGCAGACTCATAGAATGGCAGATGTCCTAAATAGCACTCTGGCCTCAGAATCAGCCCTAAAGGCATTCGGAGCTGGCTGAAAAGCTCATGAGAGTATTTCAGGCATGGAAAGCCAAGACACTCTGGCAAAAGATCTCTGCGAGTGAGATCCCAGTGGAAAGAACAGGCCATCAAAGAAGGAGGTACCTTTCTCTGAAGGGAGGAGAGAACCTCCACTTTGACTATGAGCTTGTCTAAACAAGATAAGAATCGGAGAACTCAGAGGGCTTCCATAGCCTTGGAAACTCATGACTGGAGCATAGGGAGATTACTGATGCCATAGACAGGAGTGTCAATTGGTAAAGTCAACAACAGGAGTCACTGTGCACTTACTCCTCATGTAGGATCTCTATCCTTAATGTGCTGTACATTGAGATTTAATGCTATAACGAGTACTCAAACAATATATTTCACTTTGTGTTTCTATGGGGGTGCAAACTGTTGAAATCCTTACTTAATGCATACTAAACGGATCCTCTGTAAAAAAAAAAAAAAAAGAAAAGAAAAAAAAAAAAGAAATTATCAATTCCCAACTTGACTCTCACTGGGATTAAACATGACAATAGGTCTGCTCTGATTTCATCATCATTTAAAAAAATCATCTATTATTTTTCACTTTATGTTTCTGTGTGGGAGCAAACTGTTGAAATCCATACTTAATGTATACTAAGCTGATCTTCTGTATATTAAGATAATCGAAAATGAATCTTGATGTGAATGGAAGGGGAGAGGGAGTGGGAAAGGGGAGGGTTGTGGGTGGGAGGGACGGTATGGGGGGAAAGCCATTGTAATCCATAAGTCGTACTTTGGAAATTTATATGCATTAAATAAAAGTTTAAAAAAAAATAATGCTATATTTTATTATGCTTTTCTCTATTTTAAGAAGATATTCTCTTTTTCTCCTAGTTCACATTAAATAACCAATTTCATCTGTTTATTGACTTGTAATATTTATGTACTATGCACTAACACATTAAGTTCTAAAAAGTAATTTTAAAATAGCAAAAATTTTCAAAGTCAAGGTTAAAGAAATCAAATAACACCAAAAAAATCTTAACTAGAAAAAGCACAGTCCTTTCGCTTCCCTGAGGCAAATTTGCCCTTCAGTCATTTTTAATCATTTCAGTTTAGGGCTTTCTTTGTTTCTCCTTAGGATATTCATTCTCATTCACCTCATCTTCAATGTCATTTGATTTGGATCACAGTATTCTTTATATCTTTTCTTTAGCTTTTCAACTGATAAGCCAGTAATATCGCATGTTCCTGTATAATTTAGGTTTCCAGTTGGCCAACTTTTTTTTTTTGAAGATTTGTTTATATTTTTGAAAGCAAAGTGACAGAGAGAGACAGGGAGTGAAAATCAGAAAAAAATTCACTTTTGCTGATTAACTCCCCAAATGTCCACAACAATGGTGGCTGGGCCAGGCCCAAATCAGGAGCCAGGAAGGCTATCCAGGTCTCCCAAGTCGGTGGTAGGAACCCGAGTTCTGGGGTCATCAAGCTGGATTACAAGTACAGAGCAGCCAGGATATGTAGCAGCTGCTCCAATATGAAGTGGAGCAGCCCCAAACAGCGGCCTAAACCACTACCCCAAAAAAGCTTATCCCAATAGATCAAGTTTTAATAATGACCTCAGCACTACTGTTTCTTTTTATATTAAAGAATAATTTGGCAATTTACATATTTTCTCATTTGTGAATCAGGCTTTGTAAGTTAGTTTGATAAGACATCGAAATTCGGGGCCAGCTCTGTGGAGCAGTGGGTTGATCCTCCTCCTGCAGCGCTGGAATCCCATGTGGGCGCCAGTTCTAGTCCCGGCTGCCCCACTTGCAATCCGGCTCTCTGCTATGGCCTGGAAAAGCAGTGGAGAATGGCCCAAATCCCTGGGCCCCAGTACCCATGTGGGAGGCCTGGAAGAAGTCCTTGGCTCCTGGCTTTGCATCAGCACAGCTCTGGCCATTGCAGCCATCTGGCAAGTGAATCAGCGGAGGGAGGACCTTTCTCTCTGTCTCTCCCTCTCACTGTCCGTAACTCTACCTCTCAAATAAATAAAATCTTAAAAAAAAGACATCTATTTTGGTAAAGTCAACAACAGGAGTCACTGTGCACTTACTCCTCATGTAGGATCTCTATCCTTAATGTGCTGTACATTGAGATTTAATGCTATAATGAGTACTCAAACAATATATTTCACTTTGTGTTTCTATGGGGGTGCAAACTGTTGAAATCCTTACTTAATGCATACTAAACTGATCCTCTGTAAAAAAAAAAAAAAAGAAAAGAAAAAAAAAAAAGAAATTATCAATTCCCAACTTGACTCTCACTGGGATTAAACATGACAATAGGTCTGCTCTGATTTCATCATCATTTAAAAAAATCATCTATTATTTTTCACTTTATGTTTCTGTGTGGGAGCAAACTGTTGAAATCCATACTTAATGTATACTAAGCTGATCTTCTGTATATTAAGATAATCGAAAATGAATCATGATGTGAATGGAAGGGGAGAGGGAGTGGGAAAGGGGAGGGTTGTGGGTGGGAGGGACGGTATGGGGGGGAAGCCATTGTAATCCATAAGTCGTACTTTGGAAAATTATATGCATTAAATAAAAGTTTAAAAAAAAAAAAAAAAAAAAGACATCTATGAGCCGGCGCCGTGGCTCAATAGGCTAATCCTCCACCTTGCGGCGCCGGCACACCGGGTTCTAGTCCCGGTTGGGGCGCCGGATTCTGTCCCGGTTGCCCCTCTTCCAGGCCAGCTCTCTGCTATGGCCAGGGAGTGCAGTGGAGGATGGCCCAGGTGCTTGGGCCCTGCACCCCATGGGAGACCAGGAAAAGCACCTGGCTCCTGGCTCCTGCCAGGATCAGCGCGGTGTGCCGGCTGCAGCGGCGGCCGTTGGAGGGTGAACCAACGGCAAAGGAAGACCTTTCTCTCTCTGTCTCTCTCTCTCACTGTCCACTCTGCCTGTCCAAAAAAAAAAAAAAAAAAAAAAAAAAAAAAAAAAAAAAAGACATCTAAATTCGTATCTAGAAATTCTGTACAGATGAATTAAATAAAGTTATTGAAGATAAATGAATATAGGAGTTCCTGATTGTACAACGAAATGAGAAATATGTGTTGAGTTCTGATATGGAGTAAAAATAAAATGTACATGGGATAGATTGGTGGTACATGGGATAGATTGGTGCTGCCTTTGTGCATATATTTTGTTTTCTAGAGATTCCAGTCTTGGTGCAATATATTATATACTAAAAATAATAACATTGTGCTAGTCTTTATTCCCCCGCAACTCATGTTTCCCATTCTCCAAAAGCTTCAACATAAAAACTTACAAATATTTGGCCAGCGCCACGGTTCAATAGGCTAATCCTCCGCCTGCGGCGCCGGCACATCAGGTTCTAGTCCCGATCCGGGCGCCGGATTCCGTCCCACTTGCTCCTCTTCCAGTCCAGCTCTCTGCTATGGCCCAGGAATGCAGTGGAGGATGGCCCAGGTCCTTGGGCCCTGCACCCGCATGGGAGACCAGGAGAAGCACCTGGCTCCTGGCTTCAGATCAATGTGGTGCACCGGCCGCAGCGCACCAGCTGTGGCAGCCATTGGAGGGTGAACCAATGGCAAAGGAAGACCTTTCTCTCTGCCTCTCTCTCTCTCTCACTGTCCACTCTGCCCATCAAAAAAAAAAAAAAAAAAAAAAAAAAAAAAACTTACAAATATTTACTGGAAAAAACCTGGCACCCAAGTAACTCTAGCACTTTATCACCTATTTATACTATAAAGATCAACTATTTCCTTAAGAGCCCAGGAAATTTCAAAACCAAATTAAATTACTTTGCATCTTACAGCACTGGAGAAATAGTATTTCTTCCTTTACCCTTCCTTCGGACAAAACCACTCAAGGTCCAATCAAGACAATCTACACTGGATATGGTCCCAAAAGTTTTTGAGAAGAATGTATATTTGATGGTTGTTGGGGGCTTTATAGTTGTCCGTTAGAATAAATACATTTAGGGTACCATTGAATTCTGCTGCTACTTTTATGATTTTTTTTGGTTGGGATGATCTGTCCATTCCTGAAAATGACATGCTAAAATCCACTACTACACTGTATTGAACTCTATTTCTCCCTTTATATTTATTGATATTTGCTTCATGTGTTTGGATGCTCTGATATTGGGTTCATATATATATAAATATATACAAGTGTTATTTCTTCTTGTTGGATTAAAGCTTTTATCATTATATAATGACCTTTCTTGTCTCTCTTTGTGTCTTTTGATTTAAAAGCGCTTGTATCTGTTAGCAGTGTAGCTATTCCTGATTTTAGGTTCCATTTGCATGGAATACTCCATCCTTCCACTTTCATTCTATGTGTGATCTTAGGTGTAATGGGTTTCATATAAGTGGTATCTAATTGGGCCGTTTAAAATTTATTAAGTCACTTTATGTCTTTTAATTGTAGAATTTAATCCATTCAATAATTTAATCACTTAAAGTAATTATTGATGTCAAGTTTTACTACTGTCATTATTATACTCTTTTCCTTAGTATTATTGTGTGATTTTTTTTCTCCTTTCTTACAATCTCCCTTTGTGGTTACATGATATTCTAGTAGTGTGATGTGACTATGGCTTGTCGGTTTTCAAAGTTTATTGTAGTTCTAAAAATTCTATGTGTTTAGAAAATGCACTTTTTGATAGAACAAACTATTTTGAGGTGATAGCAATTTAACACTGATTACAAAATTAGGAAAAGAAAAGAAAGTGATAGCAAATATTGAGAAGAAACTGTAACACTTATGTTGCTTTCCCTTCCCCCATATTCAGAATATTGCTCTTCCATTTTATCTCTTTTTGTATTATCTATCTTTACACATAGTAATATATTTATTATTTAATTGTTGTGTTATATTATCTTCCTAATCTAGATATCAATAGTTTATGTACCATTTTTACAATACTGAAGCGCTTTCAATGTGTCAGTAAAATTACTCTCCCCAGATAGTTTTACACCTTTTGATATATTCTTCTTACTCATTAACAACTCTTGATTTCGGTTTGGAGACATCCCTCTAGCATTTCTTTTAGGGTAATTCTGGTGGTGAAAACTTCTCCCACCTTTTGTTTGAGCATTTTTTTTTCTCCCCCAGATTTAAAGCAAACTTCGTTAGGTACAGTGGTCTTGGCTGGCTTTATTGACCTTCAGTACTGTAAGCATCTCTTGGTAGTTCTGCATGGCCTGTTAGGTTTCTGCTAAGAAGTCTGCATTAAAAAAAATTGAGACCCTTTTAAAAGCACATCAGCGACCTAAATGAAAGATCTCTGTGAGTGAAATCCCAGCAGAGAGAATGGGCCATCAAAGAAGGAGGTACCTTTCTCTGAAGGGAAGAGAGAACTTCCACTTTGACTATGGCCTTGTCTAAATAAGGTCGGAGTTTGTGAATTCAAGAGGCTTCCATAGCCTTAGCAGCTCATGACAAGAGCCTCAGGTGGTTACTGACACCATAAACAAGAGTGTCAATTGTTAAATCAACAACGGGAGTCACTGTGCACCTACTCCCCATGTAGGAGCTCTGTCCTTAATGTGTTGCACTATGTGAATTAACGGTAAAACTACTACTCAAACAGTACTCTATACTTTATGTGTCTGTGTGGGTGCAGTCTGTTGAAATCTTTGCTTAGTATATACTAAGTTGATCTTCTGTATATAAAGATAATTGAAAATGAATCTTGATGATAAATGAGATGGGAGAGGGAGTGGGAGTGGGAGATGGAATGGTTGCTAGTGGAAGGGAGGTTATGGGGGGAAAAGCTGCTATAATTCAAAAGTTGTACCTTCGAAATTTATATTTATTAAATAAAAGTGGAAAAATACATAAAAAGCAAAAAAAGCACATTAGCAGGGAGTTTTATTGGAAGCAGAGCAGCCAACTTGAACTGGCATTGTGATATGGAATATCAATTTTGCAAGAGGCTGCTTAACCCGCCATGGCAGAGTGCCAACTCCTAGGTATTTACTCTTTTCGTACAGTCTCAGTGTTCCTATAAGTTTTCTTCAGTCTTCTTGAGTTTTCTTTCCTCTTTGTTTATGACTTTTTTCAAATAACCTACCTTCAGACTTAGCAATTCTTTCTTCTGCTTGATCTATTATGTTATTTTTTAATCATTTTTTAAATATAGCTTAGAGGGGCCACCACAGTCCCACATCCCACATGGGCCTCAGTTCTAACCAGGCCACTCCTCTTCCAATCTAGCTCCCCACTAATGTGCCTGGGAAAGTAGTGAAGATAGTCCAAGTGCTTGGGCACCTGAAGTCATGTGGGAGACCTGAAAGAAGTTCCTTGAGCCTGGCTTCAGTCTAGCCCAGCACTGGCCATTGTAGCCATTTGGGGAGTGAACCAGCAGATGGAAGATCTCTTTCTTTCTGTCTGTCTCTGTCTAAAGCTCTGCCTTTCAAATAACTAAATTTTAAAGAATATTGTTTAGTGTACTTTTCAGTTAAAATATTTCTGCTTGAGGGGCTGGTGCTGTGGCATAATGCTAAACCAGCTGCCTGAGTGCAGCATTCCATATGGGTGCTGATGCAAGGCCTGGCTGCTCCACTTCCAATCCAGCTCTCTGCTATGGCTTGGAAGATCAGTGGAGTATGGCCCAAGATCTTGGGCCCCTGAAACCATGTGGAAAACCCAGAGGAAGCTACTGGCTCTTGATTTTGGATTGGTGCAGCTCCAGCCATTGCAGCCACTTGAATAAGCCAACAGATGGAAGACTTCCTCTCTCTCTCTCTGTCTGCCTCTCCTTCTTTCTCTGTGTAACTCTGACTTTCAAATAAATAAATAAATAAATCTTTAAAAAAAGTATTTCTGTTTGAGAGAGCAGCATCGTTGTGTAGTGAATTGCCATTGCCTGTGATACCAGCATCCCTTAGGAAGGCTTATTTTGGTAATGGCTGCTACGCTTCCACTCCAGCTCCCTGCAAATGTGCCTGGGAAAGAAGCAGAATTTGGAACAAGTGTTCAGGTCTCTGCTGCCATGTGGGAGAACCAGATAAAGCTCCAGGCTCCTGGCTTCAGCTCACCTAAGCCCTAGTCATTGAGGCCAACTGGGGAGTGCACCAGTGGATGGACTCAATCTCTCTCTCTCTCTCTCTCTCTCTCTCTCTCCCTCCCTCCCTCTCTGTCTCTGTCTCTGTCTCCTTGTCTCCCCTCTCCATCTCTCACCATCTGTCTCTCTAACTCTTCATTTCAAATAAACATATGAATATTTTAAAGAAGATTCCTACTTGATTTTTAAAAATTACTTCCTTCTCTCTGTCAATAGTATTAATTTATTTGATCATTTTTCTGTGTTCTCATGAAGTTAAATGAGGTTCCTGTAATGACTCTTTTGAATTCTTCATCTCAGTATTTGAAAAGTTTGGTTACTAAATGGTTGGTTTCTAGTGCTTTATTTTGTTCATTTGATGAGGTCTTGATTCTCTGAAAGTTATGGAACTTGCTGGCACATTATGTTTTCTCTACATTGAAGAATTAGTATTAGTAATTTCTCCTAATTTGTGGCTGTCCTTCCAGAAATTCTGAGCAGTCTATTTATATATTTTTTCTGATCTTGGATACTTGTGCTACATTAGATAGTGCCCAAAAACAAGGTTTACAGGAGATCCAGTGTTGAAATATTGTCACTGATTCAGTTCTAGAAGTTACTTTAAGCTCAAATATCATCCAAATCTAATGTTTTCGCAACCTTCAGAATCAACCCAGAAGTGTCTACAAGGAGTAGTCCATCCTTATAAGCCTCTTCCTGGTTATATAGTCCCAACACATACTCTTGTGGTCACCATTGCTATAGTGATATCACAATTAGAGCTCAAAACCTGCACAGGTGAGAGGAGCATGGGTGTAGGACCAACTCCCACCCTTCCATGGTCTTTCTGCTACTGAGTTAAACTCAGAGCCTGAGTCTATGAGGCATGCATTTGGCATCATGTCAGGTCTAGGGGATCCATGTACAGGCACTGGGGATCATTAACATCTAGTCAGTTGGAGTTTTACCAGCCTTATGCTTAGTCACAAGACACAGCCCTGTGGTTTCTTTCTTTCCTCCCAAAATTGTAGAATGTGTGATAATTCAGCCCCTTAGCCACCCAATTTCTTAGCTAACACTAAGCTAAGAAACCTCTGGACTTCAAAATCACCAGGCCCTGTGAAGTCTGAGTAGATACTAAGGTGCCATGAAGTTTCAGGTGATATTCAATGAATCTTTCACAGCAGGATACAGGTGTTGGCCTGACACCAGCACAGGTCTTAATGGTCCTTTTATAAGTGCTGACCTAAGAGCAAAGGTTTTTTGGCTTTATCAGAAGCTATGTCTCACCATGGTGGACCTGGAGCTGAACTCCAGAGTGAGGTCCAAATTTCATTTTCCTGCCCTTGTCAGAGGCTAGAGTCTTGCTCCACTGTTTACAAGACAGTAAGGGAGGAGTGGTAGAGATAATTCCTTGGCCAACTAGCTAAAGAAGGTCTGTAGGGTCAACCAGCAATCTTCCCATTCTGGGAAGAGGGTTGTAAGCAATTTTACAACTCTGGGTTTCCTGTAGCAGACGTGGGATTGACGTCTAAGGGTTCGACTTAATTCCTTCTTCATCTTCCAACTGGTAATCAAGGCCTCTCTGTCTATGCTGTGTTACTTGGAAGTGGCAGAGGCATATACAAGCAACTCCTTTCTTCTTACTTTCTTTGATGTGTCTTTTCGTATTATTATAGTAAAACCAGACACGTGTGCCTTTCATCTGGATTTTGTAGTTCTCATAAAGGTAACTTGTTCCATGGAAAGATATTCAAATTAGTGTCTCTGTGAGGAGATAAACTCTGAAGATTGTCACTTAGCAAGCATCCTATTCTCTCTCTTTATTTTACATATTTTTAACATTCAAGTAATTGATATATTTTTCAGACACATGGATAGTTTTATTTTAAATATGTGCGATTTGGAAAATAATTTTGAGTAGAATGTTATGTTCTGGATCAACATAAGATTTTGCTGTTTGATAAATAAAGTTTTTAAAAAATTATATGCATTTACTCATTTTACAAGTAACTGGAGCCAGCGCCGTGGCGCGCTAAGCTAATCCTCCAACCTGCGGAACCAGCATCCCACATGGGCTCCGGGTTCTAGTCCTGGCTGCTCCTCTTCCAGTCCAGCTGTCTGCTGTGGCCTGGGAAAGCAGTGAAGGACAGCCCAAGTTCTTGGGCCCCTTCACCTGCATGGGAGAGGATCCTGGATCCTGGCTTTGGATCGGCGCATCTCTGGCCCTTGTGGCCATTTGGGGAGTGAACCAATGGAAGGAAGACCTTTCTCTCTGTCTCTCTCTCTCTCTCACTGTCTGTAACTCTACCTGTCAAATAAATAAATAAAAATATTTTAAAAATTATCTGTTTGTATTTATATAACTTATACAGAGTAAACACTATAAAAAGAAATATGACTAATATTCCAACAATAATGTGTGAAATGAAAATATTTTAAAACTGGAGATTCAATGAACATATAGTTTTTCTTTTATTTTACTGGAGTAATATTTTTAACTACTCTTGATTTTAGAAACTATCTGGACATAGAAACTCAATTAGAGATTATTTTTTAATCACAGAGGCAATAATATATATATAATATATTACAGAATAATATTCTCTTCCTTTTGGCATTTTATATATTGGATAACATTAAAGGCAAGACATGCCCAAGACTAATGGAACTGTAAGTGCAATTGTGACTTTATGAGAAATTTCAGAGGTAATTAGTGATTTCTTTTAAATTTATTTTATTGTGGCATAATTGATATATTTTTAATTATTTATTTTACTTTATTTTTTTAATTGACAGGTACAACTACAGACAGTGAGAGGGAGAGAGAGAGAAAGGTCTTCCTTCCGTTGGTTCACCTCCAAAATGACCCCTACGGTTGGCACTGCGCCAAAGCCAGGAGCCAGGTGCTTCTTCCTGGTGTCCCATGTGGGTCCAGGGGCCCAAGCACTTGACCATCCTCCACTGCCCTCCCGGGCCACAGTAGAGAGCTGTACTGGAAGAGGAGCAACGGGGAGTAGAACCTGGCACCCATATGGGATGCCGGTGCTGCAGGCGGAGGATTAACCAAATGAGCCATGGCACTGTCCCACATAATTGATATATTAAATATTACACACTTGTATGAATACATCCTGAAGAGTTTGCACACACAGGTATGAATACATGATGATTCAGTCATCCCACTATTGGGAATATACATAAAGAAAATGAAATTAGCATTTGAAAATGTTATATGTACCTCAATGCTTATGGTAGCTCAAATAATTCATGATGCTAAGATATGGAGTATTACTCAGCCATAAAAACAAATGAAGTCTTGTCTGTTGTAACAAAATGGATGCAACTGGAGACCATTGTGTTTATTAAAATAAGCCAGTCTCTAAAAGACAAAGACATGTTTTCTCTGATCTGTGGTAGCTAATATATAGAATACAAGAAATTAATGTAACAGAATACTTTTTTTTAATTGTAGCTGCTACTTCTCCATTCCTGGCTGCTTGGTCCTCAAGATGGCGATTTTATTTGGATTTTTGTGAAGACGCTGTGAGGATGAGGGAGGGGAGAGGAAAAGCAATGACTGTAGAGTCTGCCTCATCTGTAGTAAGTCTGCTTTGCCAACTGCAAGGAGGAAAAAAAGCACAACAGCATATTTTCATTTCTAAAGTCAGCAGATGTGACTTGAAGATAAATCGGAAGCAGATGTGATGAATTAGATAGTTTGCTTTTACATAGACAAATGTGGCTAAAGCTGTCATAACCAGGAAACGCTTCAGCTGCAAAATGCACTGTCTCCTAAGTGCCACACTTCTGTTTCTTACCCTCTTAGAGGCTCTAATGGAAACCTAGAAACCATCCAAAGCCCTCTTTAGCTAATCATGTGGATATATGCAAATTAATTTAAATAAAGTTAATAAAATGTTATTTAAAAAGCAAGTGTTGCTTTGGTTGCTATTTTGAAATGCACCCTTCTAGGTTTCTGTTATTGAAAATAAAGGAAGAAATGAAAAAGAGAAACTGGCATGGAAAAACACTAGGGGAGCTATAGTTGTATTGATGGAGTTGGGGGGTAAAGTGTGTTGAAAAGAGGGAAAGCCTGTCATTAGCCTTGGTGGGCCATTTCTAAAGGTGATACTTATATCCTTGGCAAAGTCCAATGGGCTTCTGACCCTTCTTTCTAAACACTGCAGGAAGCTGCACATTAACCAAGCCTCTGCTGCTCAGGATGCCTAGTTGCATTCTTTCAGGAGGAGAAAGGAAATATATATTCTCATTTATTTTGTGTGATCTCTCAGCTGAAGTCAGAGAACCAAAGAACAAATAGTATCAGTTCCGAATGTCAAGTCTGCTATTAACACTCACCTCAACGATTTAGTTTGTCTGAGTGATACTCCAGGTAGGGAACACAGTTAATAACACAGCATTGAATTATTTTTTTACTTTTTGGTTTTGTCTCAAACTCTATACTAGATAAGTCTGATCACAATAAAAATAAGTTTTATTTCTGCTTTTCTGTACTCAGGAGAGATGCGTGCGTGCGTGTGTGTGTATGTGTGAGTGTGTTACTCTGGATGTGATGAGTACCATTTTTGCTGTTTTTATTATGGTAATTACCCTGCATACAACATCATTTTTATATCCCCCATAATAAAGTCCTCTCTTCAGGCCATTTACATGGCAATGCCTTCAAAGGCCATTGTCAAACTAAGTCTGCAGCCTTCATAGCACCCTCCAGAGACCTGACTGTAACTTTCTGTAGTATTTTCCAATGCAAATATATTGCATGCAAAAAGAATGCAATACAATCATCTCCTGATACCTGATTATGTTTATTTTCTGTGAATCAGAACAAAATTAAATGAATCTAGATGTCTCAATCCATTAATTGGGACAAAATTGACATCTTCTGTTTTTCTTGTCTGTTGTTTATTTTTAGGCTTTCCTTTCTACATACCTAAAACAATGACTATGAAATCTAGTTTGCAGGGGCTGAAGAATATGAAATCTTGTTATATTTATGTCAAGTATCCAGCACCTAGGAGAACTAAGCATATCATATTGCACACATAAAACTTATAGCTGGATTCTAATTTTTGCTAAGAGATTGGAACAAGCTTCTTAACCTTTTAAAAGCCACAATTTCTTCATCTGTGGGCTACTAACTCAATCTTTCATGATTGGAATGGAACTCGATAATAAGTAACAAAGCATTGGAATGTATACTGTCAGAACACTGTAGAGACCCAGTAAGTTTTAGCAGTTATGGTTATTAATAAATATTAACTTTTTCTTAATTTAATTGAATCTCTTTTTGTTGATCTCTTACAGAATTATTACTAGATAAAATAATATGCAATCGGCCCATTACATTTTTACAGTTTTGGAATCTGTTTCTAGATTCCCAAAAGCTAGCAGCTTGCCCTGGATGACTGCCATCTGCAAAATATTGTTATAAAGTGTTACTACTATGGTTCATACATGCTTTTTGCACTCAGCGTCCCCTACAAGGCTGAAATATATATTCAATATCCTTGTTTATGCTCCCATCCTTCAATCCTTGGCTTGTTACAGGAGAGACTATATTGTGGTATTGAGGATTTGTTATTGACTGGCAAATACAATCAAAATGCACAGCTTTATAAAGTTAACTTTTAATTCATTCTTATATTTTATTTATGCATATTTAACATATTTATTTTTTATGTTTTATGAAGGATGAGGTTCATAGAAAGCTTATTAACTCTTGAAGACCATTCAACATTCAAATCCCTCTATGTGAGTGGCAGTCCATTGTAGTTCACAAATATAATTACCTTCTTAAGTATATAAAGAACTTTTCACATGATAACACATCTAAGAATAAGATAATATAAATTTTAAGCTTGCTTAATATACGAGTTTGTAGAAGTTAGCAAATAAGGAATAAGTAGAAGTAAGAAAATGAGAGTCAAGTCTTCTAACATAATTTGCATAACTTCTTTGAATCTTGTTTTTCTGCAAATAATGATGATGAAAATGTTCTCTAGCTTCTTCAGAGTGATATTCCATTGAGCACATTAGTGCCTATTCAAAGTTCTTTCCCTTTCCAAATTCTTTCATCTTCCACCATGACTTTACCACCTTATAGACAGGTCTCCCATTGTACCCTTTATCCCTGGTCCAGCATCATGAACAATTGCCCTCTGTATCACCACAGGCCAACCACATTTCAATTATCCCTGTTCCTGGGACTTATCATATTCTAATATTTTTATCTTCATAGTAACTGATGAACTATTCAGACTTTCTGACTATAGGTTATATTCCTTTCACCCTATTTTGGGCATTTATCCATGGCCAAAGAACTCACAGTCCATTGAAATCTGTACTAATTTTATTCCAAAACCTTTCCTTTTTTTACTTCCTAAATTTTTAACTCAAAGATTATTTTTAAAATATTTTGCTAAATTATTTAAATTGATCGACATTTTTCTTATTGTTATCCTCATCTAGAAAATACGAAGTCAAGATTCTGTGTTCTTTAATGTATGAACCAACAGTAGTTTACTAGAAAAGTCACAACTTAGAATAAACTAGTTTTACCATTAATGAAGAACTATCAACTTCAAACTTGTCTCTTAGATTACCTGCTAATAATACCGATTCTACAGAAAAACCTAACTATGAAAATGCAAATAAATAATAGTTGCTGGTAGTTACGTCCCAATGAGTATACGAAAGAGATTGATAAAGAGATAAAATACATATACACACAGAGATGAAAATGAGCATACATTCATAAATGTAATCATTCATAGCACAGAAAAAACATACATAATCAAGATGGCTGAATAGCGAAAGAGATGAGCTAATTTTTATAACAGAAAAAAGGGGAGGCTCTGTATTCCCTGGGGACAGTTGGAAGGATGTTAGTAATAGAAATCCTGCAGGAAGAAGAGAGACTGGGGCAGCTGGCATGGTACAATCAGGCAGAAGCAAGCAGGGCACAGCTGGCAACTCCCGTAGACAATGACTGGAGAGGACACATCTTCTTGGAGCAAGGCGAGAGGAACTTGCGTCAGCCCTGACACTAGTGGTATTGCTTGAGGGAGAACCTCACAGTCCCCATTGACTTTGAGTCTGGTTTGAGTTTCTTTGCTTTCTTCTTCTCCACCCACAAAGATGCCTGGTGATTAGCAGGGAGAAAGCACCATCTTAAGTAGAGGCTGCTGCAGTCTGTGTACAGCTTGGGAATTTATCAGTGGGATAAATCCACAGTCCTCATTGACTTTGAAACTGGCATGGAGGGTTGGCAGGGAGTGGGGCACACATTTAGGCCTGTGAAGCACTCCCCTCTCTCTCACTTTATCAAGGTGTCTGGAATCAACTTGCCAAGGCAGAGCACCAAGTAACTTCTTTTGGGCAGGCAACTGGCACTGGGAATGCCATGGTTCTCTCTGTGAATGCGGTAGGCTCTCTGGACTGAGAGTGGAGCCTTCTTTCTCTGTGACTGTGGGAGCCCTGTGTGCTGTGACTGGAAATTCTGTGACTGTGTTACAGGGTGTGGGGTGTGGCTAGGTCTTTGGGCAATCACTGTGTCTGGCTTCAGAGGCTCAGAGTTTCCCGAGAACCTGGTTGGGTCATGAGAGGGGGTTCCTTGCTAACACTGAGGAGCTCATGGATCCATTGTGTGATTCATGCGCAATGCATGGGTGAGCTGTGTTTCCAATGTGAGCTCACCCTGGGCAGTTGGTTCACCTTGGGAGAGAAGCGGTGAGGCTGTGATCATGCCATTCAACACAATCATACCCTATTCCCTGCTGATGATAGAAGAGTTATACCACACTCAACTAAGGTGTACTCTGGACTCTTGCCCCACCCTTGAGCATTGGCTAGAACTCCCCAGTCCCACTCAGCACACACCTCTGGATATCTACTGGATAAGCCATGGTTCTAGTTTAAAAATTTAATGATTTTAATATTTTGTCACATTCTTTTCATATGTAAATATTATATGCATGCACATATATCATTTTTCATTGAAAACAGGAATATTAGTATCACAAAATAAAAAGAGATATAAAAAGGATATAGTCTTATTTACATGATATGATCTAATGAAGCAAGATTTATAACCATATAGCAAATGATATGACATTCAAGAAATTTTATTGTATATATTAACATCCACAAATAAGAGAAAATGTGGTATTCGTCTTTCCAGGTCTGGCTTATTTCCCTTAGCATAATGATTTCCAGTTCCATCCATTTTTTGCAAATATCTGGATTTCATACTTTTATGGCTAAATAATATTCTATTGTGAATATATATCACACTTTCTTAATCCAGTCATCAGTTAGACAATTAAGCTTATTCTCTATCTTTGCAATTGTGAATTGAGCTGCTATAAATATGGGAGTGAGATCATCATTTCCATGTGCTAATTTCAATTCTTTTGAACATATTCCTAGGAATGGGATAGATGGGTCATATGGTAGATCCATTTTTAGTTTTCTGAGGAATCTCCAGATTGTGAATATAAAACTGTAGGTTTAAAATTTAGCTACCATTAATATTTAGGAAATTAACACATGTTCTTTCATACCACATATTCCCAAATCACCCATTTCCTGTCAGTGATATTAGTTTGTTCTGTTTGAATGTGCTTTTGTCACTAATTCCCCAGTTGTTCAATTTTAATTCTACATTTATATGAATGAAAGTTTCAGTAGCGTTCCTGTTAGTTAGATAACTTTATCCCGCATAAAATTTTATTCATAAAATTTGTCTGGATAATTTTATCTAGAGAGGTTTTGATTGGTTATAGTCTTAATGAAGTTATCTTAGTAATAATTTTAATGAGCAAGGCAGAGAGACAGAGAGAAGAGGGAGAGACAGGGAAACAAAGATCTTCCATTCTCTAGTTTACTCCCTAAAGCTCCAAAAAAGTTGAGTCTGGGTCAAGCTGAAACCAGCCCACGGGTTAGTCTTGGTCATCCCCATGGGTAACAGAAACCCACATGCTTGACCTATCATCTCTGACATCCCCATGTGCTCATTAGCAAGAAGTTGGTATAAGGAAGCAGAGCTAAGACTGGAGCCCAGGCTCTTCAATATGGGAATCTTAACCATTGTGCCAAAGTCAGCTCATGTTTCTATTTTATAAAATATGCGTATGAGTACTATGACGTTTACATTCTTACATTAAAAAAAATTATTTCTGGGGCCGATGCTGTGGCTCACTTGGTTAATCCTCCACTCGCAGCGCCAGCATCCCATATGACCGCCAGGTTCTAGTCCCGGTTGCTCCTCTTCCAGTCCAGCTCTCTGCTGTGGCCCCAGAGGGCAATGGAGGATGGTCAAGTGTTTGGGCCCCTGGACCTGCATGGGAGACCAGGAAGAAGCACCTGGCTCCTGGCTTCAGATCAGCACAGCGCCAGCCATAGCGGCCATTTGGGGGTGAACCAACAGAAGGAAGACCTTTCTCTCTGTCTCTCTCTCTCACTGTCTATAGCTCTACCTGTCAAATAAAAAACATATTTCTGTAACCTTCATCTATTATTCATCTTGGAACTTTGAATACAAGTTGGAGAATTGCTTGGTTCAATACTCAATTTCTAAAGTCCATAACAAACCTTATTCATATCAGGAATTCTGTAAGTATATATTAAATGAATGAAATAACATAATAAAACCAGTGTCAAGCTTTAGAACCAAAATGTTCATGATTACTAAAGTCATATAGGACAAGAAATTAGATATTCCATTCATATATTAAAGAATAAAACACTTCATAGCTTTTGTTTAAAATATAAGTAATCCATAATTAAGGAAAAAAAGATGACATTTTAAACACCTGTTGTATTAGAAATAGCTTTTTTTAGAGACAAGTACTGACAGCAAAGTCACTGTAAAATATGCAATATTTTACAATACCAAAAGTCTGAGAAAGTCAGAAGCAGAGACTTGAAGGAAATTTTAGACACACAAATTAATTGGAGCAGTTCTACAAAGAACTATATTATAGGTTATCTTTTATTTTACGACCACAAATAGAGGTAACATCAGACACATCTCAGACTGAGTTTTCTGTGCAGTTAAAGAGAAACTATAATGACATCTTGCAGAAATAACGGTCACTGTTTCGAAACAGAAAGCACTTAGAGATAGGTCTCCTCTACTCTCCATAGCACTTAGAATTAAGTATAACATCCCGGAACTTGATGTATAATATTGGCACTTACATTTTTGTGGCATGTTCGTATTAATTAAGTGGATATTTATAGACATTGTCTTTCCCACAAACATGCTGGTACTGACATATCACAAGTGAAGCTATCCAGGAAAAAGGGTCTTTATATCCTTAACTAAGAAAATGTACCCAATAAATATTGTGGATTTATACTCAAGTCTTTTCACTGCGTGTAGGTTCTCTTACTTCTGTGTACTCTATTCCAGTATTCAAGTAATCAATGTCACCAAAAGTTGATTCTGATCACTCAGGTTACATATGTGGATCTCATTCTGGAATTGTATTTCAAACTTTTCTTATAAACATTAAGACTAAGAAAGCAATCTGAAACAAAAGAAATAGTAGTACATATCATACAAACAATGAATTTAGTGATAGTGACTTCATAATAATGGGGGAATACAGCAGTGTAAATACAAGCTTACTATGATTTTTCTACATACAGCATATTGATTAATTCAGCATATAAACATACTATATACTATGCTATGAATATACTATTATATATGTTATATGAACTAATATATATATAATATACATTTTAATTCTATATACATATATATTAGGAAGTAAGAAAACACATTTTTAAATGTTTTTCTTGGTCTCCAATCCTTCAAAATCTACACAAAGTGATCTATAAGCCTACAGAGCTTAGAAATCTATCAGCTAATAGACACTCTAGCGGCAGGCATATGCAGCTGAAAGAGTTGTTAATTCAAAGGAAACGTCTGAATGTATTTTGACAATATGTTTCTCTGTATATATGATTTGAAACATACATGAAAGTAAATTAAATCTTACCTGGGCATATTTCATTAGAAACAGGGTTAACTATACTTTGAAATACAAGTCCCCAAATACTTTTATTTAGAAAGTTCCTTTAATACTTTCAAGAGGAAAGGAGAAACTTTAATTGAACCAGTTAAAGAAAGTGGCCCCTAATGAGGGTCAAGGAACTCATTGTAATTATTCACACATCCAGAACAACTATCGTGGTCATTTTTTGTTTTTCAGGATATACGCACACCTTTAACCTTTGGCTAATAAGTGCAGTAAAGAATGATTCTTGGTTCAATAGAGTCCTCCATGATGATAAATCCGCATTCTAGCCACGTGCTCTGACACTCTTGTGGCTGGATTTATTTTATTTATTTCTGCAGCAGTATTTTGTTAAGAGTAGCAGTGAAGTCTGGAACTGAAGATTTCATTTCACTGGAGCCAGCAACAGGTGGAACAATTCCAATAGTGCTGGAAAAGAGACATCCATGTCAACAACTTCATCAAAGTTTATTTTTCATTCCTTCCACAGTTGTGCTGCTGAAATATGATCTGGCTGCTTTGCTGTATCATGGGGGAAACAGCAGAGTATAATTCAGAGCACAGGGTTGCACCGTCTCACTGATGTAAAGAGCAGAAGAATTTGGCTTTTGAGTTGTTTACTGTCCTGAATAGCAATCACTAGATTGCTGTTGACCATGAAAGCAATCTGTTAGGTTGATCAATACGCAGGCTCTCCATTGGTATGACTACAAAAAATATGGATCAGAGGGTGAGAGACAGAGTCTCTACGAAGTTTTTTTTTTTTTTTTTAACTCAGTCTGAACTCAATTATTATCAAATGGGAGTTTAATCTGTGGACTCCTCTCCATTTTTAAGAGTGTCACTCCCCGTCTTCGTGGAGGAACGACACAGGACCCTGCGCTGTTCTTCTGTCTGCTCGGCCCTCCCCGGGTTTGCTGCTGGTCCTTCCGGGTTGGCTGCTGGTCCTTCCACCTCTGTGGAAGGGCGGTTCCCCCTGCCACATTCCCCACTTCCGCGGGGGAGCGGCACACCACCGGCCGGCTCTCTCGGGGGCTGCACAGGTGTTCCCCTTAGATGTTCCCCCTAGATGTTCCTGGTGCATGCCGTCTCTCTCCTCCTTTATAGTCCTCCTCCGCCAATCCTAACTCGGCTGCCCACATGCCGAGTACGCTGCTCTCCTCCAATCAGGAGCAAGTCCTACAGTTTATTGGCTGAACTGGAGGCAACTGTGTAGAAGCTGTTTTCTTCTCTCCCAGCGCCATATTGTGGGAGAGCAGATGCATAGAATAAGTCTTAATTCCAGTAACTTAGTCTAGTCCGAGTTGCTCCCCACAAAGAGGCTAAGACTCTATGTAGAATTTTTACTTTACCTACTATCAAATCATAATGGTTTAATCCATCTTTGGCAATTTAGTCTTAATTCTGCATTATTATATCTCAGAATAAGCAATATAAAATTCTCCTTTTAAATTATCATCTGAAATTGCGATAAAATTCACATGCCATAAAATGCATCATTCTAAACATGTTTAAGCATTTTGTTCAGTAGTATGTAGTCACACTAATATATTCATATTGTCATGAAACCAATCTGCAGACATTTTCATGTTGAAAAATTAAAATTCTAAACACAGTCTTAATGAGTCACATGAGCTGGTTATTTACCAGCTGGTAAATAAGAAAATAAACAAATATTATCTATATTTTTCAGGTGGAGACAACTAGGTTTGGGCCTTGTATGGTTTAAATCATTCATTCCATGACTCAAGACTCAAACATATGCCTGTTCAAGGCCAACAGTGGGCTAAATTTATTTCCCAAGAAAAATTCTGTAATACCTGTTTTTTAAAGCAAATTGTGTGTAAAGGCCTTCATTTCGCCTTTTGTTTTAAACCTGAAGTCACATTACAGTGTAGAATAGTATAGTAGCCTTCAACAGTAGACTTGTTGGCTAGATATCCCACATTTCTTACTTCACTTACTTCTATTAATCTCACAGAGAGATTAACTAGATCTTACACTCCTGATCATTACTCCTCTCCCAGTCCTGGCCAAATTCAAGGTTGCTCCTGGTGACACTGAGTCAATCTCTACATTGAGTGAAAACATTTGTGTAGTTGTTGAGTAGGGAAGCAGAATAACATGAAAACACTGACATAGAGAAGACAACATGGACTGTGCCCATCACTTCAAATGACTCCATAAATTCCAACAGGTATTACCCTCACTGTTGTTCCTGCATTCTATTGAGCATTCTATTAAGAAATATTCAGAACAATTTCAGTGATAAACTTCTTATCTGGCAAGTATTTTTTTAACTCTAGCAATATTACCAGAGATTTCTATGTTTTCTTCCAGTACAGAGATTCTGGGATTATGGACAGATTCAAAATTTTAGAAGAATTAAATATAATCAGTAACCATGACTCAATAACAATGCAACATGAGGTTAGATCATGAGTGTTAAAACAATTTGTGAGAAGATTTGATATTATAAGGATAAATACAAAAATGTCAAAAATTTTCCTTCCTGTAGACATTTTCAGGAAAGCACTACAGGATATGCTCCACGAAATATACTATGGTATAAAATAAAACAAAACAGATTGTTATGGCTAAGAATCAAGATACTCAACAAGTAGAAGAGCAAAGTAATTTCTAGAATAAAGTCTAGACAGTGACTTCATGAAAGGTCCAGAAACTGGTTAGAAAACTCCAGAAGGCCAATCTGTGAGATGTAAAGATGTATGTGTTGGGGGATGGGGAGTGAATCTGTAACAATATCCTGACATACTTAATAGCACAGAAATGAGATGAGATGCTTTTATCAGAATTGTTAAAGACACAGAGCAGAACCCAATTGTTGGGGGGCAGGTCTGTGGCATAGTGGGTAAAGTCGCTGCCTATAGTGCCGGTATCCCATATGGAGCCTGTTCGAGTCCTGGCTATTCCTCTTCTGATCCAGCTCTCTGCTGTGGCCTGGAAAAGCAGTAAAAGATAGCACAAGTCCTTGGGCCCCTGCACCCACGTGGGAGACCCAGAAGAAGCTCCTGGCTCATGGCTTCGGATCAGCCCAGCTCAGGCTATTGTAGCCATTTGGGGTGTGAGCCAGAGGATGGAAGACCTCTTCCTCTGCCTTTCAAATAAATAAATAAATAAACAAACAAACAAATAAATGAGTAGCTTTTTTAATAAAGAACTCAATGGTTGTATTTTTATTTTGAGTAATTGGTTTTCTTTTCTTCCTCCCATGTTCCCTCCTTCTCTCCCTCCCTCCCTTCTTTCCTCCTGTCCTTCCCTCTCCTCTATTTTCACAGCATCCTTCATTCTCTTCATTTTTCTATGTTTAAGTTTACATTGTAAAGGGATAAATAAATAAGTTTGTGAATTCAAAATCAATCCAGATCAACAACCAAAAAAGAAATACTTATTTCTGTTGAGTAACAGAACATTTACAATTTCCACAGTGTACTGAAACATCACTTTTATGATTTACCATATTTTCTCTTACTTTACTAAGTTGCTCAATGAGACGTATTAATCTAATAATTTGTATTTTCTCAAGGCAACTTACTACATTCAGCCTATATGAGGCTTTGACTCTGTCAGCACAAATTAGGTAGAACTCTTTTTGTTTTCTCTGTTTGGTTAATAACATTTTACACTTAACGTATTTGAGAGGATCATTGGCTGTGTTCTAAATGGTGTTTTAATATGGTGTTATTTTGTGATTAGGCATTTAAAGTTTTAATACTATATTTCTCTTTATGTGTAACATGTGAGATAAAAATGCAATGCTTACATCAGCCATTTATTTTATTTCAATGAAGATAATTTTTGCTCATCCTGTTCTATTCCATCCACCCTCCCCCCTGTTTTGTGAAGCTTCTTGCATTGGTCCCTTGCTTGATTTTCTTCATTTTTGTGCCTTGATCTTAGTGCTCATTATGCTGATTCACTCATGATACTAAAATATCGTTTTATATCATCTATCACATTATGGTTTATATTTCCATCATCTCAAAACCAAGTCATAACATTTTGAAACAAGCACTTATCATTTTGTGTCCATTTGTTTTCTTTTATTTCCTATTATCTTGAATCCATTATTATTTATTTCCCATCTACTTATATAGTTTTCAATTTGATTTTCTAAGGCTCTGGTTCTGTTAATATTTATAATAAGTTTTTTTTCCTGATTTCATGTACTTGATTTTCATTTATGCTTGTTCAATTCTCATTTATGACCACAAATGAGTGTATACACATTCATGCTTGTGTACATATCTATTTTTAGAGAAAATTAACTACCTTTTATGTTTCCTAATGTTTATTTATCACTGTTTTGGTTGGAGTCATATCTTTAAGCAATACTCTCAACCTCACTAGCTATTTCTTTTTTTAAAAAAATTCTTTATTTATTTATTTGAGAAGTAAAGTTACAGACAGAGAGGGAGAGACATAGAGAAAGATTTTCCCTCTTCTGGTTCACTCCCTAAATGGCTGCAATAGCTAGAGCTTAGCCAATCCAAAGCAAAAAACCAGGAGCTTTTTCCAGGTCTCCCTGTGGGTGCAGGGGCCCAAGGACTTGGGCCATCCTTCATTGCCTTCCCAGGCACATTAGCAGGTAGCTGCATCAGAAGTAGAGCCCCCAGGACTCGAACTGGCATCCATATGCGATTCCAGCACTGCAGACAATAGGTTTACATGCTATGCCACAGTGCTGGCGCCCTCACTAACTTTTTAATAGTGGTTTGAATGAATTATCCTTTATACATATATAATGTTATTTAAAAAAAAAAAAAAAGCTTTTTTTAAGGATTTTATTCAGTGAGAGAAATACCCAGGAAACTGAGGGTTTTCACTGGGGAGAAAGAAGTCTAGAAGCTAAGTCGGGTCCATACCAGGCAGAGGGCAGGGCAGCTGCCACGTGGAGGAGGCAGGCGGGCAGGAAAGCAGAGGACAAGCAGAGACCACAAGGCCTTGTGCCCAGAGGCGTGATGCAACAAGGGTTCAACAAGGGTGCACAACCAAAAAATGGAGTATAATATCATCTTAATAGTGAATGTGCAATTGTTTAAATGTTCTTCCTGTCATTCGCATCAGTGAGTTGATTTTACTCTGTTCATGTTCTTTTTGACCTAGTACATTCAGCTTAACATAATGTTGGTTAATCACTGGTGGACAAATTTTTCTACTTTGGTCTTTTACGATTTACTAATTGGTTTATATAAAGGGAACATATTCCAATGTTTCATATGTACAGTTTTAAGAACATCATGATACTTCCCACCTTCCCCTCTGTCCTTCATGCGCACCCTTCCTCTTTTTTCCTTTCATATTTTTCTTTTAATTTTTGTGATAACTTACTTTCAACTTACTTTATGACTAAAAACTTGATCCTCCACTAAATAAAAAATTCTTTATTTGAATCAAGAAAGTAAAAATGATCCTTTCACCTTGTTATTTTTAGTTTTCCTTTCACCTTGTTATTTATAGTAGGAAAACTAAATCACATCTGACTTTCATAGCACTTATTTGACATCAATTGTATGCCTCAGGAATCCAGGGCAAGCTATTAGGTCAAATGTTTATCAAAAAAAAAAAAAAAAAAAGCAAGATCTCTTAAGCACTGAAGTCAGAAAAATTCATCAGAAATTTAACGTATTTACTTAGAATCTTATCTCCATTCATATTGATTGTTGTAGGCATATTAAAATAGCAAGAGGTTCCTATACCCTTCAAAATAATTTGGTCTGTGTCTGTAAAATATGATGCTTCATTCATAAATGAAAGAGTTGACGTTATTTCATCCATATATCAACTGATTCATCTAGACTAGGAACTGTTGGAAACAATGTCATGTGAAAACAAAAGGTCCACTAAACTGTCCAAGATCATAGCCACTAGTAATATTTAGTAAGACTAGGAATTAATGTATAATGTTACTTAATTTAATTATAAATTATCTAAATTTAGATATATACAAAGAGATAATGCTTCCTGGAGTAATTAGAATAATTAGAGTAATTAGTACTAAGGAAAAGCATTACATCATAAAGGATAGTAAATATCATTTTACAATACATAATATGGTCAGGGAAAACTAAGTAGATTATATAATAAAAATAATTATATATTTGCATTAATTTCCAATGAAACTGGCAAAATTAAAGTAATAAGAATGCCTAGTGTTGGTTCAGAGACATGACAAAGGTTGTTTGCTTTTTAAAAAATCAATATGGAGAATATTTATTTCACAATAATTGATTAACTACAAGTAGAGCATTTTCCCTGAGACAGTGAGATTGGAATGAGACAAGAACAGGTGTAGCTCTGAAGGGAATGACAAACTAATTCCATGTTTTGTTGCTGGTTGAATTGATAGTAGGCTAAGGAAAAAGAAAGAAGACTTTGGAAAGGGGATATTTAAAAAACACAAATACTATTTTTATTTCCATTGATAAGCTATTTGCAAAACTACAAAGGTAGAGGAGAGTATATGTAATAAATCTCAATTGAATAATGGAAATTAATGGTCTGAATGTTACTTCTTTTTATCTTTGTTTTTAACAATTTTATAACAGACATATGATATGGAAATAACAATTTCCAAGTAAAAATGAGGAAAAAGGTATGTGAAAGTATAACTGCAGGTAGTACATATTGCACTCTCACAACTATATAAGGCTAAGTTAATTCAAAATCTTGTGTTAACATTGTTCTTATAATTGCAAAATAAATTCTAACATGAACTGACATTTCATACATTTGCATCCAACATACTACAGAAAAATTGGTAGTGGGAGAGAGCATTTAGCCTGGGGATTACATTTACATCTTACATGGGAGTACCTGGGTTCAATTCCCAGCCCTAACTCCTGACTCCAGTTTCCTGCTAATATATGCCCTGGGAGGCAGAGTCATGACTAAGCTAATCTGGGCCCTCTCACCCACATGAGAAATATGGATGACTTTCTTGGCCTCTGGCTTTGACTCCAGGACAGGATTTTTCTGTTGTGAACATTCTGGGAGATGAGATTTCTCTTGTATGTATGCTCTCTCTCTCCTTCTCAAATAAATAACTTTTAAAAATATTGATATTCCTTAAATAGGAAAAAATAGCAAAAGTTCTCCCTTGAAAATTAGGAAAAATAGTACATATCCAGAAATCTCTTATTCATTTGAAATATGCACACTTTTAGTATTTTGTTTTTGTTCTAGTACCATTGGTTGAACTCTGTAATTAACAAAAAACTGTTCTTAGGTGTTTAAATTTTACCTGAAAAGTGATCCCTGTTAGGAATTTGGAAAACATTTTGTTGAGTGAAATAAGCCAATCCCAAAGGGACAAATACCACTTGTTCTCCTTGATAGGTGACAACTAACTGAGCACCAAAAAGGAAACCTGTTAAAGTGAAATGAACACTATGAGAAATGGTGACTTGATCAGCCCTCACCCTGACTGTTGATGAGCAGCTTAATATGTTATCCCTCTTAGTATTTTTTTTTGTTTGTTCTACTTAATACTTTTGGTTGAATACTGTAATCAATACACAATTCTTCTTAAGTGCTGAAACTTAACTGAAAAGTGATTGCTGTTAAATGTAAGAGTGGGAATAAGAGAGGGAAGAGATGTGCAATTCGGGACATGCTCAAGCTGACTTGCCTCAAACGGTGGAGTTAGAAACATACCAGGGGATTCGAATTCAATCCCATCAAGGTGGCATGTACCAATGCCATCTCACTAGTCCCACTGATCAATTTCTGTTCACAATTGATCATAATGATAGGACTAAAAACCAAAGGGATCACATAAACAAGACTAGTGTCTGCAAATACTAGCTGACAGAATCAAAAAGGGAGAGAATGATCCAACATGGGAAGTGAGATACACAGCAGACCCATAGAATGGCAAATGTCCTAACAGCACTCTGGCCTCATAATCAGCCCTTAAGGCATGCGGATCCGGCTGAAATGCCCATGAGAGTATTTCAGGCATGGAAAGCCAAGACACTCTGGGGGGGAAAACAAACAAACAAACAAACAAACAAACAAAAAAAAAACCTAAATGAAAGTTCTCCACAAGTGAGATCCCAGTGGAAAGAATGGGTCATCAAAGGAGGTACCTTTCTCTGAAGGGAGGACTGAACTTCCACTTTGACCATGGTCTGGTCTAAATATGATCAGAGTCAGTGAACTCAGGGGGCTTCCATAACCTTGGCAGCTCATGACAAGAGCCTAGGGTGATTACTGATGCCATAAACAAGAGTGTCAATTTGTTAAGTCAACAACAGGAGTCACTGTGCACTTACTCCTCATGTAGGATCTTTGTCCTTAGTGTGCTGTATATTGAGATTTAATGCTATAACTAGTACTCAAACAGTATTTTTCACTTTATGTTTCTGTGTGGGAGCAAACTGTTGAAATCTTTACTTAATGTATGCTAAACTGATCTTCTGCATATAAAGAGAAACGAAAATGAATCTTGATGCTAATGGAAGCGGAGAGGGAGCAGGAAAGGGGAGGGTTGTGGGTGGGAGGGACGTTATGGGGGGGAAGCCATTGTAATCCATAAGCTGTACTTTGGAAATTTATATTCATTAAATAAAAGTTAAAAAAATATGCACACTGAGAAAAATGTATGACTTTAAAAGGTTAGGGAAAAACTTCCACATTGAATGACAACATGAAAATAATCTAGAAGTCATCTTCCCAAACATACAAAGATAAGATGCAAACATTGAAACCTTGGGCCTATCAAAAGTAAAGCTACAAGGTCAAGTGTCACCCAGAAATCTAGAGTCAGGTAAATTCCAAGTATCAGAGTGAAGATCTGAGCTGGAATAGAAGTATAGGGAGCCACAAACTTGTAGGAACACTTGGGTGATTGCAAATCAAATATGTAGAGGCAGTATATAGTCTAGCCTGAGTGTCAGAAACCTCCAAGATCATAGTGTTGGGAGGATTCCACTTTCCACTGGCTTTTCCCCCAGAAACATTATCAGAGTTTCATGATGCAGATCTGAAGATGATTTATCCCTTTGTGGTACTGGTGTTTGGGGAGAATGGCTCACTTTTTTGAAATACAAGGTTGTTTCAAAAGTTTTGTGAAAAATGGAGCATAAAACCAAGATTATTATGGTGAAAAAAATTAAAATCTTGAATAGTTTTTTTTTTTTTCCTAATGTGCAGTTTCCATGACTTTCTTGAAGATTTCTTGTATGTCCTAAGCCTTCTCCAAAGGAAACCTCTCCAAGGTAAAAAGTCTTGGTTAGAGCCTTGTCCCATCCGGGAAGAGGCCATTGCTCCTACATCAGGCAGCTTAGTCTTTCTGCCTCACCAAAGTGACAAATCAAATTAAGTAAATAAATATGCAAAAAAATCATCTACACCACTGGAAAAACCTTTCTGAAGTCACATACCTGAGACAAGTTTCCCTGAAAACAAAAATGTGAGATTGCAGAGTGTTTTCTCCCCTAAATATCATAGCATCATGCAATTAAGGCTTTGGTATACCAGTGGACGGCAACTCAAAGAGCTGCATGACACATTTACTTTCGCTTAAAATCCAATGCCAAGACCACAAATGCAAAGAAACAGGGATAGTAGAGGAATTTGAAACCTCTAGAAACTATAGATAGAGTAAACATTTGAAAACAGCTCAATTTCTAGTCAGATTCCCATCATTCCTCACATTAAAGACCTATTTAACTCAATTCCTATACCTGAAACACTATGCCCAGCTTCAACAAAAAAGAATGAAAGACATGCTACTTGGAAAGACAAACCATGGTCTGGTGAAAAAATGAAGACTTAGAACAATACTTTGGTATGATACAGCTATTGGAATTGTCTGATTGTTTAAAATGCCTATAATTAATATGTTAAAGGATCGTGAAAACAGTACATATCATGGAGAAACAGATGGGTAATATAAGCAGAGATGTGAAAACTCAAAAGGTTAGTGAAGTATAATATGTTGCCTAAATAACTTTTTATCTCTAAATTAGTTGTGAAAATTTGCATAATTGTGTCTTGAGAATGAAATGAGATGCTGATAATGATATTGTTTTACATTTTAATAGTATTTTAGAGCTCACAATACATTGTTTCTTATCAACACAGATTACAATTCTATCAAGTATGTGGCTTTGACTCTTCAGTTTCAGACACTGGATGAAAGAACACCCAAGGCATTGCTTTTGTTCCACAGGGAAGAAAGAGCATTGACAAATGCACATGATTTTATTTATTTAATAGGCAAAGTAACAGAAAGAGCAAAAAAGAAACAGAAAGAAAGATTTTCCATCTGCGAGTTCACTTCCCAAATGGCCACAACAACCAGAGCTGAACCAAAGCTAAGCCAGGAGCCAAGAACACCATCCTAGTTTCCCACGTGAGAGCTAAAGGTCCAAATACATGGACCATCTTCTTCTTGGACCATTTTCTGAACCTCATTAACAGGGAGCTGAAGCAGTAGTGGAGTAGTTACTTGTGCTGGAGCTCCTATATGAGATGCTGATGTTGCAAGCTGTGGCTTAATCGGCTGAGCCACATGCTGGCAATAGGTAATTCTTCTTAAGTTCTGTCTGAGATGTAGTATCTACAATATTTAATTTTGCATTGGCAAAGCGCCGGCGCCATGGCTCACTTGGCTAATCCTCCGCCTGTGGCACTGGCACCCCAGGTTCTAGTCCCAGTTGGAGCACCGGATACTAGTCCTGGTTGCTCCTCTTCCAGTTCAGCTCTCTGCTGTGGCCTGGGAGGGCAGAGGAGGATGGCCCAAGTGCTTGGGTCTTTGTACCCGCATGGGAGACCAGGAGGAGTTCCCAGCTCCTGGCTTCAGATGGGCTCAGCACCAGCCATAGTGGCCATTAGGGGAGTGAACCAATGGAAGACAGACCTTTCTCTCTGTCTCTCTTTCACTGTCTATAACTCTCTCTCCATCTCTCTCTCTCACTGTCTAACTCTGCATCCACAACAGAGGCATGGTTCAGTAGAAAAGAATTCAGAATTATAGACTGCAAATAGCTAGACAGTGATGTAATCCACTAGTTTTGTGGTAATATTAGTTGATTATAAATTATCTGATTCCAGTGAAGTGTTATTATAATTCAAAAAAGAGAAAAGTAAAAATAGAGTAGAAATGCCTTAGAAAATAAAAGTGAATGATAATAATTTTAATATCATTACTTTGGTACACAATGACACCATGATAAACTGAGTTTCGGAAGTTTCTCCTAAAATATGGATTTTGTATGTATATGTGTCGCTCGTTGTCCTTAATATCTGCTTAATTATTATTATAACTATTTCTGTATTCAATGAAGAAAGAGGGAAAAATTCAAGCAACAAATGTTTTGTAATATGACAACTAGCTGTTTTTGACTACATTTTGATGAGCATCAGAATTCAAAATAAATGCAAAATTATTTTAACTATTACTTTGGAATTATATTTTTTTTTTTTTACAGGCAGAGTGGACAGTGAGAGAGAGAGACAGAGAGAAAGGTCTTCCTTTTGCCGTTGGTTCACCCTCCAATGGCTGCTGTGGCTGGCACGCTGCAGCCGGTGCATTGCGCTGATCTGATGGCAGGAGCCAGATACTTATCCTGGTCTCCCATGGGGTGCAGGGCCCAAGAACTTGGGCCATCCTCCACTGCTCTCCCTGGCCACAGCAGAGAGCTGGCCTGGAAGAGGGGCAACCAGGACAGAATCCGGCTCCCTGACCGGGACTAGAACCCGGTGTGCTGGCGCCACAAGGCGGAGGATTAGCCTAGTGAGCTGCGGCGCCGGCCTGGAATTATATTTTTTAAAGATTGATTTATTTATTTGAAAGTCAAAGTTACACAGAGAGAGAAGGAGAGGCAAAGAGAAAGAGGTCTTCCATCATCTGGTTCACTCCCCAATTGCCCGCAACGGCTGGAGCTGCACCGATCCGAAGCCAGGAGCCAGGAGCTTCTTCTGGGTCTCCCACATGGGTACAGGGGCCCAAGGATTTGGGCCATCTTCTACTGCTTTCCTGGCCATAGCAGAGAGCTGGATCGGAAGTAGAGCAGCCAGGACTGAAACCTGTACACATGTGGGATGCCGGAACTGCAGGTGGTGGCTTTACCCACTATGCAATAGCACAGGCCCCTAGGATTAATTTTGTAAAAAAATTTATTATAAACAAGATAGCAATATTGAACTCAGAAAAATTTCATAATATTTTAATGAAGCCTAGAAAGAAGATAAATAAAAATAACAAGTGAGCCAAAAAGCACAAAATAAGATGATTACTATATAATCCAACTACAATCACTCATTATGTTGGATATAAATGAACAAGCAATAATGTAAAAAAATATTTCCAGGTACATTTAAAAAGAAAGGAAAATAGGGTAAATTAAATTGAATTCTACTCTGTCTACAAGTTATTCTATTAAAGTTTAATTAGATACAAAGGATAAAATATGAAAAACATAAGCAGAGATATAGGTAAATATTAGCTAAAATCAATAGGTGTAAATATTGTAATATCAGATAAAATAAAATTCCATATAAAATGATTTATATGTATAATGAAAGTGTTTTAGCCCCGCCAATTAAACCAAGCACATAACAATAATTTTATAACTGTGTGAACCTTACAAAAACCTCAGAATGTATATATATTAGTGGAATTACCAAGAGAAATGGAGACAAAAATGGCAATAGGGGATGTTTTAATATTTTCCTCAATAATTGATAGAACAAACCTATAAAATCTTCAACAACAAAAAGAATTAACAAATTACTTGGTAAAATCAAAATGTACAAAAAAGAAATGTGAGAAAGTGGTTATCCAAAGTAACTACATATGAAGTAGACAGGATTTCAGGTCAGTGTGAAAATGTTGCTAGAAAAGCTACTTTTCCATGTGGAAAACTGGATTTCTTCCTCATAACCAAAAATTTCAGCTAGATTCAAGACCAGAATGTGAAAAGAAAATCTTACAGCCTTTGATAACTAATAGAATACTTTCTTCATGTTCTCTGGTAATGAAGGATTTATTCATTTGGAAATATTTTAAGGAATAATATGGCAAAGAAAATAATTGGTAAATTTAACCATACAAAAATTAAGAAAATCTTTTCAATTAAATGCTTCATAAAATGTTTGAAAAAGGTAAGTCATGAAGTAGGAAACAATATTTGTAATGTATAGAACTAATTGATAACTAAAATATGTGTAAGTTCTACAAATAAGTAAAAAAAAAAAGGAAAGATAATTCAATGGAATAAAACTACAGTAAAAAGCTCAAAAGTTTAACAAAACAAAAAAACAAATTGGTCTACAAAAATATTTAAAGATTGAAAATGTTAATAATCAGGTATATGCAAAGTAAAATCAATATGCGATAACCATTGAGTTGCTAATATTTCAGAAGGAAAATTTTAAAACTTGTAATATAAGTGTTAGTGACATTAGAGACCAACAGGAACTTTCAGGGGCTGGTGTCGTGGTACAGTGGGTTAAACTGCCACCTGCGAATCCAGCATCCGATATCAGTGCCCTGGCTGCTTGCTTCCCACCAGCTCTATGTTAATTCACCTGGTAAAGCACCAGATGATGAACCAAGCACTTGGGCTCTGAAGCCCATAGATTCCTGCCATTGGCCCAATTGGTCCTACTTGAGGAGTGAACTAGCTGATGAAAGATCTCTCTCTCTCTCTCCCGCTCTCTCTCTCTCTCTCGCTCTGTGTGTGTGTGTTCCTCTGACTTTAAAATAAATAAAATAAACCTTAAAAAAAGCACCTTTCACCTACAGTTGTTAAGGTGATGGCCCTGGAAAACACTGAGGGAACACCTACTGAACATACATTATACCTAGAAGTTGTATCCCTAAGTGTGTACTCTGAGGGTTCCTTTGTGCATTTCTGCCACAAGAAATTTACAGAGCATCTATATACATCTAAATGGCAACTAGTAGTAGATTGTGGAGTATGTCCATAACATGGAATTTAGTAGAACAGCATAAATGAATCTGACAAATATACTAAACATAATAAACAAGCATTACAAGTTTTGATAGTGGATACTGTCAAACACATATCCATGTTCCCAAAAATTAAATAAGAGCTAGAATTTCTTATATCTGAGGCATTCAGGAGAAGACATGCAGTATAGCAGAGTAGCTTGTTTTGGATTTTGCCTTTATATGTGTTATACTACACATGCCTAAGGTACAGATAATTTCGATGATTATTAGTGAGTTTTAATTTCCATTTTTGTTCACTTTTCAGTCTATACTCTTTCCTTGCAACTGCTTATTTTCAGTCTCATACCTTTTTTGTTCTTCTCTCTTTCGGGAATCATGCAGCCTTCTCTGTTTCCTGTAAAGTCTGGTACATTTTGAAAACTCAATAAATATTAGAATAATAACTATATATAGTGAGCCACAGTCTCTGTTATTTTTCTTTCTCTACCCAAGACAACTTTATAAGCAGAAACTTCAAGGAAAATAATTTCATTATCAATGACAGTTGAACTTACACTTTATAAAGCTTTCCTATTTTCCCTGTCTGTGGAATTTATGAGATACTAAACGTGTTTAGGAAGGTAAATTTGAAGTAACACTCTGCCTTAATATGGTAAGTACTAAAGACCTTAATTGTATTTCAGGTAGTAGATCAGCCTGACCTTCCATACCCCGGACCTGAAAAATAGGAAGCATTCACATACTGTTAATGTTCAGATGCTTATGTATTCCCAATAGTATCTGTATTCAAAATGCTTTTGTGCTGTTTCTTCATGATAAGACAGAGTCTTGATTCTGATTCTGCAAAATTCATACTTTATATCCTATGTACAGTAACCAAAACTATATGGTATCTGATCTGCAAACATTCTGTACTATGAATTATCTTTACCAACGAGCAAAGATTTCAGAGTAAAGTCTATTTGTCACTCAAAGGTGAAATTTCAGGATTGAATATAGTGGAGAAAATCATATTTTCTGCCTATAGCATTCTCTGATGAGTAATGAGTACTTATAAAAGTAGCTGGGAAGAGAGTAGATTTTTTTAAGAAGGTGTTTTCTATATTGGCATGGTTTTCTTTCATATAAGACAATCATATCATTACACTCACTGCAGCAAGTAGATTTCCCTGAATCTTTGTGTGCCTTATAAAGAAAAAGGTCTATGTTTAAATTTGAAGTAATGATTGATATCCTAAGCATAGCATGACAACTCAGTAGTATTTTATTTTAACATCTTATTTATATGAAAAAGATAACTTGTCTCTACCTCATACACATTTGAAAATTAAAACATGGGATCATTTAGATCGCTCCTGTTTAGATGTTGAAAACAAATGAGTAATGCAAATGACTTTGTATCCACTATCCACCTGAAACCTGTTTATTTTCCCTACAGATGAAGCTAGGTCTCATCTCCTCATTTCACCTTGATGATTATGAACTTTTCACACAACCCAAATTTCTGCTGATGATAATTTGATGAAGAAAATTTCAAAAAAATTAAATCAAATCAAAATGACATTCCTGGGGGGTGGAATATGCATATACATAAGCCCTCATGTCTCCACACCCAGTGTTCTGATTGTACAAGTTGCTAAGTCAAAGTTGCTGGAATACAGTATGCTACTAAAACCATGGTTATGGGTACAGAGAAGATCACCTACTCTCGGAGTATTTTCAAAGCCTTTGCAAAACATTTGTCACTGTCAAATCTATGAATATGCATACTTGGGTTGTGGATGAACTCTAGCACAGATATTTGCCATAGTTATAAGTCAGGTATATCACTTCCATTGCCACATAGAAGGTTAGCAGAAAATTAAAAGTGATCCTCCTACCATTTCTTACTGCTTGTAGAAATCTGTTCCCTTAGGTGACATTTATGAAGAAACTGCAGTTCTGTTAACGCTTGTGAAAAGTACTAACTGTCAGCATGTCTGCACTCAGTAGCTCCATCTGTTTTTAACTCAATTTTTCTTTAGTGTTCTAATCTTATATTCGCTTGTGTCATCTAATTTAATGAGAGGAATTTGGTTTGTAGTTTTCAGTTTTCTTTGGGAGTCTTTATTAAGTGCAGAAGTAAAAGTCTAAATAATTTCATGGTTTTTTAAAATTTCATCAATGGATCAAATCCTGAAAAGGAACCATATGGACTCTCTTTTGAAAGCGTGGGAGTTGGTTTCATAAATTCTATTGCATTTTTGGATCCCAAATCTATTGTGACAGATCATGTAAAATGTGAATTATATTCAAAATGATAAAGTAGAGATTTTTACTAATTACATTATTTTTCAAAACTAATGTGTTTATCAAATTTTATTACTCACATAGCAATAATAGAGATTATGAACACAACATTCATATCCAATATATAATATTTACTTATTATATACACTATGAATGCACATAACATTTCCTTCTATTATTTGGGTTTCTGTGTATATTAGATTGTTATGTTTAGAAAGGCAAGAGTTTGCATATAAGATATACACTTCTGTCCTTGGCCAAGGACTGCCAGTATGCTATGCCCCTTAAATCTCATTTAAACCATGAATTATTCTGATACCATTCTGCAGTGAATTCTGTTTCATCTTTAGGTATACTATTTTGGAAAATAATCCAGTAACATTATATTGGTTGAATTCAGACAATTTGGATTTCTTTTCTTTTAGTACTCAGACTTATCTTTCTAACTTGTCCCCATTCCCTTTCTTAACTAAAAAGGAACAAAATTTACATTTAAATTAATTATTCAAATTATTTATTTCATATAAATATATGTTCTGCTTCTTCAGATAAATACTGCTACATAAATAAAAGATTATAACCTTATTTATAAGAATATAACTTGCATAGTCAACATTCTGGTACTATCTATACTTAATTTTTGTAATTCAATGGGGCAAACATTTTCTCACATAGTAGGTTACCCTCTTTCACATTTTTTGAATAAGTTATTGATTTGAAAGTCACAGAGGTAGAAATACAAAGACAAACAAACAATGAGAACTCCCATATATTGATTCACTCACTAAATGCCCAAACAGTTGGTGTTGGTCCAGGCCAAAGCAGGGATTTGGAAACTCAATCACCTCAGGTTGGTGACAGAGACCCAGCTGGTTGAGCCAAAACTTGCTACTTCCCATTGTGCATATTAGCAAAAAGCCAGAATGAAGAGTGGAGCCTGGACTTGAATCCAAACTCTCATAGGAATGTGGACATCCCAGCTGGCATCTTAACTTCGATATCAAATGTCCGCCCCTCTTCCGCAATTTTTAAATTGTGTGATTTCCAAAGCTCACTGGTGCAACAAATGGAATTAACAGTGCACTTCTCTCATCAAAGACAACCATATGGAGTTTTATAATACAATTACTTTATATTTACGCAGCTAAGAAGTAATTAAAAACTATAGCATTTCAAAAATTCAGGAAGGAATGAAAGAAGAAAGGAAGGAAGGAAAGAAGGAAGGGAGGCAAGGAGGGAGGTTGGGAGGGAGGAAGGAAGGGAGGAACCAAGAAACCAAGAAATACAGGAAGAAAGGAAAGAAAAATAGAAGCAGAAGCAGGAGGAGAAGGTGGAGAGGAAGGCAGGGAGGGAGGAAAGAAGGCGAGGGAGGAAAATTAGAAAGTACTTTTAAACAGTTTCTTGCACTTGTTCATATATATATATATATAAAAATGTGTATACATTGTGTGTGTATGTGTGTGTGTGTTTACATATGGTAGGAACTTAATTATGTGGAAACTTTCAAATTATTTTTTTAAGATTTATTTATTTATTTGAAATAGTTACACAGAGAGAGAAGGAGAGGCAGAGAGAGAGAGAGAGAGAGAGAGAGAGAGAGAGGGAGAGAGGTCTTCCATCCACTGGTTCACTTCCCAATTAGCTTACAGGGCTGGAGCTGAGCCAATCTGAAGCCAGGAGCCAGGAGCTTCTTCCAGGTCTCCCACATGGATGAGGGGTCCATCTTCGACGCTTTCCAGGCCATAACAGAGAGCTGGATGGGAAGAGGAGCAACCAGGACCAGAACCAGCACTCATACAGGATGCTGCACTCCAAGCTGCGGCTTTACCTGCTATGCCACAGTGCCAGCCCCTTAAATTATTTTTCCACTAAATTTGAAGAGACCTTCCTACTTTATAAAATGAGGCATTTATCTGCTCATTGCTTCACAACTCTCCTCTGCATGTCAGATTTATTATTATATTTGTATGCAATCATTCTTCAACATAAATACTGAGTGTCATTTTGTATACAGAATAAATCAGAAAGATTTTTCCAGGTAATTTGATGCTTACAATGTATTTCCTCTTCTTACACACATGTAGGGACTACATTATCAGGTAGAATGTAGCCTATGGAAAGATTGTTTTTAATATTTCTTACATAGTACTCATTTTACTCAGCAGAATGCTAATAAATAAATAACAACTGATTTATTAGAAGTAAAAGAAATTAAAAATAAAACTTTGTTATGAAAGTATGTATTTTGCCCTGCCCACGTGGCAGGTGATTTGTGTGTGTGTGTGTGTGTGTGTATATATAAAATGGAGAATTTTTAGTGTGCTAAGGCACATGGAAGACCAGTTTATTTGTACAAGGTACTGAGATTTTACCAAGAAACAGATGTCAAATTTCAAGGAGAAGATCTAAATGTGAAGAGTTTACTAATGCACTACTGAAGTTTAAGTCTGTGCACAATCATTGTAAACAATGGAGTTTTGTCTTTTGCTAAATTGATTTCTGCCTTCCAATCTATAATTACTGAAAAAACTCTTCCCCATTTCTACCAAATTTAATTTCTTG
The DNA here is from genome assembly GCF_051225735.1 of Oryctolagus cuniculus. Taxonomy (NCBI): domain Eukaryota; kingdom Metazoa; phylum Chordata; class Mammalia; order Lagomorpha; family Leporidae; genus Oryctolagus; species Oryctolagus cuniculus. The sequence goes on from NC_142867.1 coordinate 27,803,230, forward strand.
TTTTTGGTATATATCCTTTATTCAAATTTAAGATACCTCTAATTTGAATGCCAACAAAATCGGTTGTAATCAAATTTTAAAGTAATAATAATTTGGCCTCCCCTCTTTAAACTAGTCTTGACTTTTTGTGTGTGACTGTCTTGTGCATGGCCATGAGATTTTGTATGACTGGATTTTTAACTTCCCATTTCACTGGCTCTGTTTTTGACCTTGTACTGATGATTCTCCCTCTACAAAATGTTGAGCAATTATTTAACATTTCTACCTCTTAGTGGGTAATTGCCCATCTCACAAGTGGAAATGGTAGTGGATAAAGTAAAACTGGTTAGTTTATGACTTAGAATATATTTTTATACGTAAACTTATTATGAAGTATTATTTGACTTAATATATCATACATTTTTCAGTGTAAGACAATGATACCTATGTTGTTTTATTACATTAATCTTGAATGGTGGCACTTGTACTGAAAAAAAAAAAAGCATAGTTGATGCTGAAAACAGTGGGTGGAGATTTTGGAGGCTTGCTTTGAAGATCAACATGTCAGGTCAAATCATTCTCAACATATTTCCAATTCATATTCTAAAATAGGCCAGCACCACGGCTCAATAGGCTAATCCTCCGCCTTGTGGGCCAGCACACTGGGTTCTAGTCCTGGTTGGGGCGCCAGATTCTGTCCGGGTTGCCCCTCTTCCAGGCCAGCTCTCTGCTGTGGCCTGGGAAGGCAGTGGAAGATGGCCCAAGTGCTTGGGCCCTGCACCCGCATGGGAGTCCAGGAGAAGCACCTGGCTCCTGGCTTTGGATCAGCGTGGTGCGCCAGCCACAGCGCACCGGACGCAGCGGCCATTGGAGGGTGAACCAACGGTAAAGGAAGACCTTTCTCTCTGTCTCTCTCTCTCACTGTCGACTCTGCCTGTCACAAAAAAAAAAAAAAAAAAAAAAAAAAAAAAAAATTCTAAAATACACTTTCTATATGGTTTCACTTGTACAAACCAAAAGTTTGTCTCAAAGGAGAAAACTTTTCTGCGTAATTGGGCGATATTTAGAGAGGAAAAGGAAAAAAGATGTTAAAGGTACATACTTGCACATGATTCTTAAAGTTGAATTCATGAGAATGGTGCTACCTGGAGGTATCTTAGGTCTCACACTGGTTCCCACAAGGGGAGTGAAGACTTAACTTTCTGTGTCCTGTAGGGAGTGTGAGCAGAAGCTTAAAATTGCTCTTAACTTGATACTCAGTGCCAGGAAGGTAGGATGACTTGTTATGTAGATGTCCTGCAAAATTTGTGTAAGAATGGCAAGGCATGCTATCTTGTATTTGCAGCTCTAGCCAGCCAACCATTCTTTGTCCCTGGGTATAAAATGCTTTTTCTTATAGAAAGAAATTAAATTACACTTTAATATTCATTAAATATATATATATATATGTATATATAACTGGCTCTGAAAAAATGGTTTAGAGAAATTGGTGCTAAAACTAATGTGAAAATATAGGTGAACTTTTCAGCCTTAGAAAATTATTTTCTGAGAATGTTAGAGTAAAAACATTGATAAATAGCTTCAAAGAAATGATAAGTAGACCATATTATAGTGTTAAGATAGGTCTTACAGTTCTAAGAGTAAACATAATTGAATTATACCAGATAATATAATATATATTCAGTGAGAAGGTACTGAATTTATTTTGGTTAGTGATGTTAAGCCACCTTTTTATTTCTTCTGTTGGAATCTCTTGAAATGTTTCCTCTAATGTTGATGTAATTTGGGTTTGTGGATGTATGAGACAATGTAGTTCTTAGCTTCAGGCCTAAATTTATAGTGGCCCAAGGAAAGAGCTTTTAATTGCAAAGGAGTAAAAGATTTGTCAGCTTATGTGAGTGGAAAAAAATTGCTGGCAGTGGCGCTTGACTAAGCAACATGTTGCTGTGATTAGTATTTATGCTGAAGTTGTTTGGGGATAATCTATACAATCTGATAATTGAGTTTACTCCATTGATGAGTGACAGCTGCTTTTATTTGCATTGATCTTGGTGCTAAGTTTTTGTTAATGTCTTTGTAGGTAGATAAAGGAAAAGGCAATAAAAAGATCAAATTATACTATTAAAAAAATAAAACTTTTTAAAAGTCCTGGTATTCCTGCCATAGAAATTAGATACTGAATGTATGGAGGCTAAAAATTTCAACTCACAAGGAAACATCAAATATATTTCTCTCTTACCTCAATTGTCACTATGTTTTCTGAATATTGATGACTTTGAAATATAACTTTCCATTTTTAATAAGACAAGTAATTATGCTAACTTCAGATATGGTTTGTGTTCTAAGACAAAGTGTCAGATTCAGGAGAAAAATCTTTAATTGCAAATTAAGCACTTTTTAAACATTACAAATTAGCAACAACATGTTTTCTTCTATTTGCTTAGTATTTTTAATAAATTGTAAGCAATCCATTTTGAGTTAGAGCAGAACATATGTGGAGGTGAATAATCCTGCCTCTTCATTAAGGAGGTACTTGTTTTGGGTGGGGCAAAGGGAAAAGGTTTGGTAGCTGTAAAAGCAAAGGGTAGAGAAAGGATGGAGAGAGATTATATTGCATTTAGTGAGAAAATTCTACCTGACTACTATTTGTAGCCTGATCTGAATCTTCTACACTTCATCTCCCCACCCCCACTGATCTATATTCCCAATAGAATGAGCAGAGTGCTTTCTTCCTTGGTTAGCATCTTCTCATACCTGTTCTCCTACATCCTTCCTTAAAATGAAGAAAACATAAGCAGCCATGATTATTTGTATTTTGAAAAACCAAAGACATTCCTTATTCTTACAGATGACAGGCTTTGGCAGAGTAAATACTTTACCATTTTAGAATAAGGCTCTTAAATGAGCCAAAGATTTATGACCAGGTATATCTGTATGTCAATATTTCCCTCTATCTCTCCCTACATCTGTCCTCTGTCATTTCTTCTCTGCCTCTCTTTCTTGCTTCCTGCTTTCCCTTCCTTCTTTAACTCTCTTTTTCCACCTCCTCTTCCTTCCCTTCCTTTCCTATCATTCTATTCCAAATGGTTAAGAAAACATTAGGTATAGATGTTTAATAGAAAGTTGGCTTAAAAATAAATAAAAATTATATTTAATGGTAGAAAAGTTATTTCTTGTCACATGTAAAAGGGAAAATATATTCATGAATACTAAAAATAATGTTGACAATGTGCTTCAATATAAGAAACTAAAACAATTTCCTCCTCAAAAATCTTATTTTTTCCAAAATTCAAATTAGAGATTATACATATGCATGTCATATATATGGAATACTTAATATTTTAATCTTAATGTGACAGAACAATAATACTTTTGCTGAATATGTTAAATTTATGTATTATGTTCCTTAAATTATTTTATAGCTTTTTCTTATAAATTGGTTAAATGCATTTTAGTCAACAAATACAGTACTCTCCCTCCATAGGTACAAACAACAATCTGTCGTAGAGACCGTTCATTTGGAAGAGACACATCTCTGTGTATTGCAGAGGCAAACTTTATAAGTAGTTCACTTTTATTAGGTGCCTTTGATTCTATATTTTATTAGCTTTTATTTTTGCACTGCATAGAGAATATGTTCTACATGACCACTAGCAAAATAAATCTGACTGTTTGAGATGAAAGGAATAGTAGAAATCCAATCACATTTTGACAAGTGACATGAAACTTTGAAGGGAAATGTTTTTTCTAATATCCCTCTAAAAAGGAAAAGTCAAGCCAGTATGAAAATCATTAGGAAAATAGGGGTATGGAAGACAGGTACTCCAAAACTCAACTGTGTTTCAAAATTATTATTATTTTCTTAAAGATTAATTTATTTATTTGAAAGTCAGAGTTACACAGAGAAGGAGAGACAGAGAGAGAGAGCAAAACTTGGATGGCTGTGGAAATAAAGGTATTTCCATCTTTCAGTAGTGGGAATGGGAGTATATGGTGCAAAATACATTGAAGAGCAATTTAACAATATAAAGTTAACTCCCCCAAACTAAACAGAAACCCTTTTAAGAACATTTTTTTCCTCTAATTTATCATAAGCAGAAAATATAAATATACAAATAATGTGCTCTTCATATAAAATACTAAAAACTGAAGTACCATAACATTAATGAACAGATAATACTTAACCATATATTGATGCAATTTTTTTGTAAAATGAAAAATAAATCTTTTCCAAAAGATATATACTTTCTAAAAACCCTATATATAATTTCAACTTTAAAAAAATTAGTATCTTGCACAGAAAATACACTGAAATTTAATAAAATGCCAACAGTGATGGAAATGTATATTAGGTTAATTTTATTGTGAAACAGTCATTTTCTGTATCTAAGTATAAAATGTGTATTTATGAGTTTATAATCAACAATATATTTTAAGAATCTTGAAGTATACTAAATCATGTGAACCAGACTTCTTACTGCAAAAATTCAACTAGAACTATTCAGTCAAGAAAATATATGCTAAACATTCATTTTGTCCAGTGATTTCAATATAATTTTTGGTTTCATATAAATCATTAATTTAATTATAGTGATAAAATAATAATACAAAAATATTTGTCATGTGGGGGTAGGAGTTTCCAAATAATTAACAATTGCTTAATTAATTTGGATCCCTTAATTCCTACACTTAATGACTAGTGCCATTTCTGTTACCATTGGATTATGGAGAAAATTGAGATTTTACAAGAGATTAAACAATATTTCTCATTTAGGAACCTTGTAAATAGCATAACTGGGCTGAGATTTAAGTAGCTTCACTTGAGTGCCTGAAACCTTGGGATGGCAGCAGGTGATGGAGAGAATTTTTGTATGTCAGCAATCTTGAGAGTGGCCTTTCTCCTGTCTCCCTGGAAATAGTGTGCAATCCATAGGGATTCAAATTGCTGATTTCTACTTAAAATCGTAATTGACATAATAATTAGCTATTTCAATGGAAAGGCTAGAGGGAAAAACAAAAGATTTTACAGGAATTGCCTTTAATGATGACATAATTTTTTAAATCTAAAAACTAGGAAATATATGTATTTCATTTGTGAGGGATACCCAATTTAATTAATAAGCAGGTTTTGTGAGTAAGTAAAAATATAAACATGACAATAAAATAAGCTAGATAAAAAAGAATTTAAAAAGAAAATATAAATGAACTAGATGAACAAAGTAATAAGTAATTGTAAGGGGAAAAAGCTATGTTAAAAGGTAATATTTGGAAAAAATATTGGAAAAAAACTTTCTGTATTTACATGATTAATATTATACAAGTTTGAAAATTGTATATTCTCATTCATTTCTATTGTCATTTTAAGTCATCAAAGTTTCTTTAGGCTACATTATGAAAGTTTTAAATGAACAAGTCCATTATTTAATTTTTCAGTTGAGTGATAATACATTTTAATTAATTAATGTTGTTAATAAAAAGATAATAGATTCCATATATTTCATCAATACAATTCTAAGAAGATAATTACACCTCCCCTCCTTCCCTTAATTCCCCTTTTTCCTTCCTTTTCTAATTTTAGAAAAGACTTGCTTTCATCCACTCTATAATCACAGGTTTAATTAACCACTAACTATAGTATTCAACAAATGAAAGTAGGAAGACCACAGTTCCACAGGACTATAATCAAGGGAAAACAATAATCATATCACAAGATGTCTATTTCATTCCTATACATTTTTTTGTATACTATTTTAACTGCCTCATATCAGAGAACACAGTGTGTGGTTCTTATAAGGCTCTACATTTAACAATGCCTATCTATGGTCAGTATGACAATGGCTAATTAATTCCCATATTTTATTTGGTTTAGAATATTTTTCAATGGATTAATCTAAATTTATATTAAAATAGAAATAAATTGCCTGACAGTATATATTTAGCAAAAGTGAGATATATTACTTGAGGTTATTTAATACAACATATAGTTTAAAAGATGCATTCTTTAGAAATATCTTTTTTTTTCTTTACTTTTATTTAATGAATATAAATTTCCAAAGTACAGCTTATGGATTACAATGGCTTCCCCCCCATAACTTCCCTCCCACCCGCAACCGTCCCCTTTCCCTCTCCCTCTCCCCTTCCATTCACATCAAGATTCATTTTCAATTCTCTTTATATACAGAAGATCAGTTTAGCATACATTAAGTAAAGATTTCAACAGTTTGCACCCACACAGAAACATAAAGTGAAAAATACTGTTTGAGTATTAGTTATAGCATTAAATCACAATGTACAGCACATTAAGGACAGAGATCCTACATGAGGAATAAGTGCATGGTGACTCCTGTTGTTGACTTAACAAATTGACACTCCGGTTTAAGGCATCAGTAATCACCCTAGGCTCTTGTCACGAGTTGCCGAGGCTATGGAAGCCTTTTGAGTTCACTGACTCTGATCATATTTAGACAAGGTTGTAGTCAAAGTGGAAGTTCTCTCCTCCCTTCAGAGAAAGGTACCTCCTTCTTTGATGACCTGTTCTTTCCACTGGGATCTCACCCGCGGAAATCTTTCATTTAGGTTTCTTGTTGTTTTTTTTTTTTTTTTTTTCCCCCCAGAGTGTCTTGGCTTTCCATACCTGAAATACTCTCATGGGCTTTTCAGCAAGATCCACGTGCCTTAAGGGCTGATTCTGAGCCAGAGTGCTGTTTAGGACATCTGCCATTCTATGGGTCTGCTGTGTATCTCACTTCCCATGTTGGATCATTCTCTCCCTTTTTGATTCTGTCAGCTAGTATTTGCAGACACTAGTCTTGTTTATGTGCTCCCTTTGGCTCTTATTCGTATCATTATGATCAATTGTGAATAGAAATTGATATCTGGGACTAGTAAGATGGCATTGGTTCATGCCACCTTGATGGGATTGAATTCGAATCCCCTGGTATCTTTCTAACTCCACCGTTTGAGGTAAGTCAGCTTGAGCATGTCCCAAATTGCACATCTCTTCCCTCTCTTATTCCCACTCTTACATTTAACAGCGATCACTTTTTAGTTAAGTTTCAGCACTTAAGAAGAATTGTATATTCATTACAGTATTTAACCAAAAGTATTAAGTAGAACAAACAAAAAAAAAATACTAAGAGGGATAATGTATTTAGTTGTTCAACAGTCAGGGCAAGGGCTGATCAAGTCACCGTCTCTGATAGTGTTCATTTCACTTTAACAGGTTTCCTTTTTGGTGCTCAGTTAGTTGTCACCTATCAGGGAGAACAAGTGGTATTTGTCCTTTTGGGACTGGCTTATTTCACTCAGCATAATGCTTTCCAAATTCCTAACAGGGATCACTTTTCAGTTAAAATTTAAACACCTAAGAATAATTGTGTGTTCTAGTACTTAATTCTTTAGAAATATCTAAAACTTTTTAATGCAAGAAAAGGAATGGTTAAATCTCAGATGGATGCAATCTTTATGTATACATATATTTGTAAAGTGATATAAAATTCAGCATTTGGTTTAGTGATTAAGATGTTTATTATGAAGCCCACAATGCACACTGGAGAACCTGGTTTAATTCTGTGCTATGGCTCTTGATTCCCGCTTCCTGATAATGTGGACTTTGGAAAGCAGAGTTGATGGCCCAAGTAGTTGGGTTTCAGCCACCTACAAGGGAGATTTGGATTGCATTTGAAGTTTCTGATTCCAGGGCCCAGTGCAGCCGCTGCCTGCGGTGCTGGCGTCCCATATAGTCGCTAGTTTGAATCCCAGCTGCTCCACTTCCGATCCAGCTCTCTGCTATGGCCTGGGAAAGCAGTGGAAGATGGCCCAAGTCCTTAAGCCCCTGCACCCACATGGGAAACCCAGAGGAAGTTTTGGATAGGCAGAGCTCCAAACATTATGGCTCGTAGGGGAGTGAACCAGCAGATGAAAGACCTCTCTCTCTCTTTACCTCTTCTCTTTCTGTGTAATTCTTTCAAATAAATAAATAAATCTTAAGAAAAAAGTTCCTGATTTCAGTTGCAGTCTTGCCCAGCTTTATGGATATTTGGCAAGTGAGACATTAATAGAAAATCCCTATCTCTGTTGTTCTCTGTCTCTCCTTTTCTCACTCACCTTTCAAATAAATAACTTACTTTTTCTTTAGTCAATCATCCCAAAAGACATAATTCACTCCTAGGCCTCAATCCCTTCAGTAAGTTGTACTTCTGGAAAATCTCACCAGTTATCTGTATAATTATATTAGGGGCCAGGCTTCCAGCATATGCATCTTTGGGGAAAAGAAATATCCAGAACAAATCAGTTCCTTTTCATACTGCCATCAATTATTTACATTTATGTAAGATGAAACAAATGATTCAAATCTGAATTTAGAAGTATCAAATTCTGCCGGCGCCGCGGCTCACTAGGCTAATCCTCCGCCTAGCGGCGCCGGCACACCGGGTTCTAGTCCCGGTCGGGGTGCCGGATTCTGTCCCGGTTGCCCCTCTTCCAGGCCAGCCCTCTGCTGTGGCCAGGGAGTGCAGTGGAGGATGGCCCAGGTGCTTGGGCCCTGCACCCCATGGGAGACCAGGAAAAGCACCTGGCTCCTGGCTCCTGCCATCGGATCAGCGCGGTGCGCCGGCCGCAGCGCGCCGGCCGCGGTGGCCATTGGAGGGTGAACCAACGGCAAAAGGAAGACCTTTCTCTCTGTCTCTCTCTCTCACTGTCCACTCTGCCTGTCAAAAATAAAAAAATAAAAAAAAAATAAAAAAATAAAAAAAAAAAGAAGTATCAAATTCATCGTAGGGCACACGATGCCTGAAAATAGATATTGGTTGAAAGTAACAAAGGTACAATGATTTTTACTTCAGAAAAAAAAATCTAAACATATTATGTTAGTAAAAGGATGCCATCTTATCTGTGGCACCATCTATGCCCCAGAAGCCATCTTAGGTTCTGGCCCCCATCGCCATTGCTACAAGCAGGTGAAATATGATCCAACCACAGCTGTCAGCTCCATCCCCACCCTAATGGGATTTGCTGCTCCTATTTCCCTGGCCCCTGCAAAGATATAATAGGACCTGCTTCCCAACATGTGTCCTCCTGATTCCTCTCTCTTACTCTCTCCCCTTCTCCCTCCATGGTCCATTGCGTTTCCTCCATCTGACAAAAATCCTTTCCCTTAACTCCGATGTGTCGTGTGTTTTGTGGTGGCCTTACAATGGTGTCATGATTTTGATCCAGGCTCTCCCATCCACCTTTCTCTCCCTTCAGAGATCTGAGCTGCTCTGGGGTCCTGGATTTCTTCCAATCACAAAACACACCCCTAGACCTCCTTCCACACCACCAAACACTCTGTGATCTCCATCCACACATCAGCCTTTAAAATCCTGAGGTAATATGCAGAACTAGAATTCTCGCATGGTGACCTCTACTCAACATCATCCCAAAGTCCTGGTACCAACTCTTATGGCCTCTGCCTCTACAGACTCTTTGTCCAGGCAACAGTGGGTGTGGATGATGACTCAACCCCCTGTTTCCCTTCTACAGATAAGCCTTGGGCTACAGTGGGTGTGTGGTTATTGACCTCTTCCCTCTCTTCCCATATCCTCCTGTTGGATGGTCAGGACGCCCTATATCCACCAATCCAACTCTATGGGTTACTGGGGGAGCTTCTCCATCCCATATCCCATCCAACCCTCCTCTCGGTTGTCTCCTACCTCAACAACCAGTCCACGTTTGACCCTGGCACTATTCAAAATCTTTATCACTTCTGTGAGCATTTGGGAAAGTAGAAGAAAAATTTCCTATGTCTAAGCTTTCTCCTATCTCAGCTCTAAACCTTCTTTGGCTCAAGTTCTCTTCCAAAGCTCTGACTCCCAATCCTGCCCAGGAATTCCAACCTTATCTCAGAACCAGTCTTTGTCCAAAGTCTACTTCCCCAGAAAAAATAAAAATAAAAAAATAAGAAACAACAAAGTCTACTTCCTCTGCCTTATCTATGATCCTCTCTAATATGGGAACCAGCCCTGTCTCCATTTCTTCGCCCTCCAGCAACTGGTCTTTGCCCCTTCCCCTCCTGTTTCAATTTTTCTATAATAGCAAGGTGATTCCACCCCTCTGAGCTCCCAGTTTACTGCAAAACAAATTAGACATTCCATGCTTTGGATGGCTCTTTTGTTTTATCACGAGCAAGCGAGACTAGATATTTGGTCTTTTGGTGGGTTTGTCCCTGCCTTGTAACTGAATGTCAAGCTGACCTCCCCAGGTCTCCTCAATTCCTACAGACTCAATTTCCTGGTCCCATTGGTGAACATTTCCGGGAGTTTTTTCATTATCTCTGAGTTAAAGGGCAGAGCTAAAACCGCCTCTTTCTAAACCGCCCTCCTAACCTATCCGCCCTGGCATCTCTCCTGCCCTGCACCAAGCGGGCCATAAAGCCCTCTACCCAGCAGTGTTCACATTGCCCTGAGAGATATCTCTCCCAACCTATGTGAAATAATGATCAAGAATATTGGCCCTTCAAACCAGCAGGCTTACTGGGTCAATTACTATTTCCAGACATATCTTCTTTTCCCTAATTGCCCTTTATTCTATCACCTATCAGATTCTCTGCCTTAGGCATCTCTGGAGGTTGCTCACCTGTTCTGGCAGATGCCCTCTCCCACTAAACTTAACATAATGGTGAACAATCTCCAGTGGATTACTTGTCCCTGGCACATTGCCTCTAGCCCATAGTCACCTTTGGGACCTGTCTGGCAGCTGCCTGAACATTTTGTTTCAGAGGCAGTCCCAAGTAGCTGACTGTTGACTAGGGCATCATTGACCTAATGTGTTCTTTGGGTTAAAAGAAAAGTAGACTCAAATTCAATTAGAATCTAAAAGATATCTTTGGTAAATAATAATCTTGTGCATGAGAATTTGGTTCAACTGTAACTAGACACTAGGTCTGAAGAAATTTATTCTTTTGAATATAGGAAGATCACTGCTTTCAAAAATGTTGCTTTGTGGGGCAAGGCGCTGCGGCTCACTTGGTTAATCCTATACCTGCAGTGCCAGCATCCCATATGACCACCAGGTTCTAGTCCCGGTTGCTCCTCTTCCAGTCCAACTCTCTGCTGTGGCCCAGGAAGGCAGTGAAGGATGGCCCAAGTGCTTGGGTGCCTGTACCCACATGGGAGACCAGGAAGAAGCACCTGGCTCCTGGCTTTGGATTGGCGCAGCACCAGCTGTAGTGACCATTTTGGGGGTGAACCAATAGAAGGAAGACCTCTCTCTGTCTCTCTCTCACTGTCTGTAACTCTACCTGTCAAAATCTTAAAAATAAATGAATAAATAAATAGTCTTAAAAACCTATTTAAAACCTGTTTAAATCCTGCAGCATCTCCCTTTGATAGTTTGTGTTTAGTTGATGGCTCTGCCAGTTTTCTAGCCAGCTACAGTAAGCTATTTTTTCTTCCCTAGTTCTGACTCTGTTAAAATGTTCCAAGTTATGGGATAATTCCATATGTTAAACAATTTAAGTTTTTATTTCCAATTTTTGGAATGACCGAAGAGACTACTGTTAATCTATTGTGTTCTCTACTGTCCCATTAAGCTCTGAGTGTTGAGGAACACTGAGTTTTAAAGACAATGTGGTTTGTTTAAATATCCACTCATTCTATAGCATCTGAGTAATTACCTTGTAAAAATGATCAAATCTGGTCTATATTATGTCATGATGTTAAGGGATCCTATTCCTATAATATTTTAAACTTCCTTGGCATCCTTGACAGGCATTCAAAAAACTAAAGTTCCAAAGAATTTGGACTTTCATGTTTTCAGTTGGGACCCTGGAAATGTCAAAGTATATGTCTCTCATCTTGTAGAGGCACCAACTACTCAGGCTGTTCAGATAATATTAGAGGTACTGCCAGGATCTGAACTAGTGCTAAATTTTAAGTTGTGATAATATAAAATGCTACTTATACAAATGTTCAAAAGTTTAAAGTCTAATGATTTTATGTTACCAGACATGACAGTTGTCTTAATGAGAAAGGTCCAGAGTCCTAAAAGGGATAATTTTTTGTAAAATTCTATAGATGCTTTTGAAAATACTGTGTGGAGTAAGCAAATGTCTCTTGTTGGTTAATGAGTTTATAATTTTAAACATGTCTATTTAAAGTCTTTTGTCATCCAGTTATTTTATGTCATATTTGCTGCTCATAAAACTAAACATTGTTGGTTCTGTGCTTAACTGTCCTCCTATAGGTTCTGAGGGATGTTTTCCAGTGACTTCTATTGTATTCAGTACTTTGGGATGGCTCTGTAAGCAGATGAAGCCAATAATGTACTATAGGTTCCAACTGAGAAAAAGTATGGTTAATTGAGGTTACTAAGACCAGAAGTAATTTGAATCAATTAGTCTTTTTTTTAAAAAGTTAAAGATTTTAATAAGCTACTACTGTGGCCGGTGCCACAGCTTACTTGGCTAATCCTCCACCTGTGGCGCTGGCACCCCAAGTTCTAGTGCTGGTTGGGGCACTGGTTCTGTCCCAGTTGTTCCTCCTCCAGTCCAGCTCTCTGCTGTGGCCTGGGAAGGCAGTGGAGGATGGCACAAGTGCTTGGGCCCTGCACCCGCATGGGAGACCAGGAAGAAGCACCTGGCTCCTGGCTTCGGATCAGCACAGCGCGCCTGCTGCAGCGGCCATTGTGGGGTGAACCAATGGAAAGAAGACCTTTCTCTCTGTCTGTGTCTCTCTCTCACTGTCTAACTCTGCCTGTCCAAAAAAAAAAAAAAAAAAAAAAAAAAAAAAGAAGCTATTACTGCAACTGCTTTATTGTTCTATCTTGTATGTTATTTTATACATGTATAAATCTTGTATGTCTACATGGGAAAATTTATTAATAACTCTGTTTTAATTGACTTACTTAAGAAAGATTGCTCATTAATTTAAAGATATCTTTTGGTTTACATGACCTAGATGAATCTTTGTATCATATTTTTTTAATTTGTTGGTAAAAATAAACTAAAAGTGTTTTTACAAGTTTTTGCTTGAGTTTGCTGGTCAAACAAGTTACACCGTGTTAAATATCTAAGAGATGTTTCCAAATACATCTATTCTTATCTTAAAATTTATAGAAGGCATTAGATCTTCTGGCAAATGTTTTCACAAGTTGTTATTTAATAGTTAAAATTGCTTGTTATGTTTTCATTTGATATTATTATTGTCAGTAAGTGAGCTAGGAAGACTGACTTGTTTCCTCAATTCTCTATTCTCTTCAAGATGGGAAACTGACTCTGTACTGAAGGACTCTCCAGGATGTATAGTTTGATCATTAGATGTTATAAAAGGGATGGCTAACATTTTTCTGTAACAATAGCATAGCCAAATGAGAGCTTAAATTATGATTTCAGAGCTAGATTTACTTTGCCATGGGCACAGTAAACAAGCAAAACCTCCCTTTCAGACCAAACAAAGGGAGAGAAAGTTTTAAAATGAGGGCATAGTTTTCCTCTAGGGGATTGTCTACTGCAAGGTGTCCAGTGCATAACAAATCTTCCCAGGCAGATGAATCAATTAATTCACAAGCTTTTATTGGGATTCCGCTCCTGGGTGAGGTTCGTGGTCCCAACAGAGTGGGGGCCTGGGAAGTCGCATGACAGAGATTGAGAGTGCTCCTTTTATAGATTCAGGGCATGGGGGTTAAAGGTTGAGGCAGGTCTGATCCTCATTGGTTGATCTTTGGCACCCGTGGGGACCTTAACAAGGAGTTTTCTTCCCCAGAAGTACAGGTAGGGACTCTCCATTCCTGAAAGTATAGGCCTTCCCTCCTTGCAGATCCCAAAGCTACCATCCCAACCTTTTGATGATAGGAAAGGGGGCGACGATGAGTCTCTCTGGCTACTTCCTGCTGACTGGGGATGTCGTCTACAGGGGCCTGCTGGGGGTATCTTGGGGATCCACAGGGACAGGCATGTGTGGATGGAGAAGCATCTGGTTGACTGCCTGGTTGCTAAAGGCCTTGGTTCATTCCATTATCACCTGCTGTAAACACTTAGACACTGTAGTATACAAGTCAGGGTGAGAATAGCAACCAATAATCCTAAGAGTGGCATTACCCAGGTAATGAAAGGATTTCATAGAGAGGAAATAGGGGGGTCTCTGGACCCTTGTGAGGATTGTTTGATGGATGTGGTTTAAATCTGATCCCAGCTAAGACTGGGAGAAAGGCCACTCAACTTTTGCAGGTAGAGGGGTTTGTCTGTAGAGAAATTCTTAATAATCATAGAATATTAAGTGGGGGAGAGGACCATCAGTACACACAGGTTGGGAGCAGAGCCATTGATGTTAGAGTAGAGGCCATTGTTACAAAAGAATGAGACCCAAGTGGGCTAGACAGGGTCTAGAACAAAGGACAGAGTCATTAGTAGAGGACCCAAGAAAGGTGCTGTCTAAGCCACAACTAATAGAACCTGACAGAAGGGGCTTGATAATTATCTGGTGGGCTTTAGGCCTTGTAAGTTAAGATGTACAGACCTACCTCTTCACATGGGTGCATCATAAGGGGGATGTGAACCTCCTTGGGGAAGGCACCCTGTTGACTTCCATTACCTAGCTGGCCTGGGAGGAGAGCTGGCCAGGTAAAGGCAGGTGGCATCTCTAACACAAAATTTATAGTTCTGTCTGCAATGGTGCTGACCCTACTTAGCCGTCCCCTCAGCTCCTGTGGTCACTTTGGAAGCTGGACTGAGTGAAGGGCTTTTCAGCTTAGAACCAATAAGATCTGTGGCTCTGACCTGAAGTCCTTTGTTTCAGATCTTCAAGAGAAAACTCAGATAGAAGTTTTTCTATTTACATCCAAAAAGCCCTTTGTTCCAAAAGGAGCAGAGGTGGGGAAGCAAGATCCATTCCCCGCCCCCCCCCCCTTTACCTCCCACTACTCTCTGTCTCACGCCTGAATTCTTTCTTGCTTGAAGACAAGAACCCTGCAATTTCTCCGGTAACAATTTGAGTGTCAGCCGCCCCTCTTCTGATCCAGCTGTCTGCTGATGCACTTGGGAAGGCAGCAAAAGATGGCCCAAGTGTTATGGATGATAGGACAGCAAAGAATATTATTACCTCTGTTTATTGTCTCACATGGAAGAAGAATTTCCAAGTGTACCTCCAGCCAGTGAGGCTTTTGGAGTGGGGGAGATCCAAAATAGGGAATAAATGAAAGGGACAGTGGCACTGGTGTTTTTTTTTTTTTGTTTTTTTTTTTTTTTTTTTTTTTTTTTTTTTTTTTTTTGACAGGTAGAGTGGTCAGTGAGAGAGAGAGACAGAGAGAAAGGTCTTCCTTTGCTGTTGGTTCACCCTCCAATGGCCGCCGCGGCCGGCGCACTGCAGGGGGCGCACCACGCCGATCAGATGGCAGGAGCCAGGTACTTCTCCTGGTCTCCCATGGGGTGCAGGGCCCAAGCACTTGGGCCATCCTCCACTGAACTCCCAGGCCACAGCAGAGAGCTGGCCTGGAAGAGGGGCAACCGGGACAGAATCCGGCGCCCCAACCTGGACTAGAACCTGGTGTGCCAGCACCGCAAGGTGGAGGATTAGCCTATTGAGCCATGGCGCTGGCCCTGCACTGGGGTTTTTAAGCACAATTTTGGAGAAAAAACTTAACAATCAGATTGACATTTGGTTACAAAACAGGGACAAAACCCATCAAAAGAACTGATTTGCAATCTTTTACACTGTCTGGCTTGCTCATGATAAAACAGAAGAGGCATCACAAGGGTGGGGTACCTAATTCATTTTACAGTAAACTGGGAGCTGGAAGGGTAGAGTCACTACTCACTTGCTATTCTCATGATAAGATTGGAAGCTCCCAAGGAGTGGGCAGGCAGGCACTTCTGACCTTGTTAAGGATAACTTTTCATGGGAACATTTTCTACCCTCAGTTTCCAGACTGCCTATTAAACCATCTTACTCTTCACACAAGCACTTAAGCCCCTGAGACACATGTGTATGGGCAGAGCTCCTGGCTTCTGTATTTGGCATGGCCCAGACCTGGCTGTTGCAGCTGTGTAAGGAGTGATGCTGCAGATGGAGGATTTCTTTCTCTCTCTCTTTCTTTCTCTCTCTCCTTCTGTCACTCCCTTTCACAAAAATAAATAATGAAAATATTTAAATAATGAATTATTTATTATGAAACTTAAGGATAATTATGATTCTTCAAAGTTTGCTTTGTATGGGTGGCTTTGTGGCATAGTAGGTAAAGTCACCACCTGAGATACTGGCATCTGGTTGATGTCTCAGTTACTTTAGTTCTGATCTACCTCCCTGTTAATGGCCTGAGAAAAGAAGCAGAAGATGGTCCAAATGGGGTCCTTAACACCAATATGGGAGACTCAAGATGAAGTTCCTGGCTCCTGATTTCAGTTTGGCCCAGCCTTGGCTGTTGCAGCCACCTACGGGGTGAATCAACAAGACCTCTTTCTGTCTCTCCTCCTTTCTCTGTAACTCTTTCAAATAAGTAAGTAAATAATGTTTTTTAAAAAACTGTGATCTTAGCATATACATTACATATTTTATACATTTATTAAAAATGTTTAAAAGGAATATTTTAGGACCCTAATAATTTTTAAGATTTATTTTATTTATTTGAAAGACAGAGTTACAAAGAATGGGAGGGAGACACAAGGAGGTCTCCATCACCGGGTTCAATCCCCAAATGGCTGCAATGGTCAGGGCTGGGCTAAGCCAAAGCCAGCAGCCAGGAGTTTCATTGATGTCTCAGACATGGGTGCAGGGGCCCAAGGCTTTGGGTCATCCTCAGCTGCTTTTCCAGGTGCATTAGCAGAGAGCTGGATCAGAAGTGGGGCACACAGGACTTGAACCAATCGCCATATGGGATGTTAGGGCTGCAGGTGGTGGCTTAACCTCTTCACCACAACACAGCCCCAGGACCCTAATTATTAGGAAGAAGAAGGAATCACATCTAGGAGATCAAGTCATAGGAATACAAGGAAACACAGTTTTCTCCAATGTTGTATCTTCTGTAGCAGAAACACAGCATGTGGAAAGATGACTCTACAATGACTTAATACAGTAAATAAACATTAATCAAGCTTCAATTCACATGCATTAAGAAGTTTAGAATTTTAATCTTTGATTCCAAACAGAAAAAAATGTATTTAAAGAACCAGTTTTACTTAAAAAAAAAGATAACTACTAACAGCTTAACATTAAAATAATGAGTCTACTATTGAAAGCCATCAATATCTAAATAAGTTCCTTCAAGGACATCAGGGGAAAAAAAGAAATAGTAAAGCAATTAATTTGACTTTCTTCTCATTAAGGTCTTATAATTATATTTTCAGAATTAAATCCAGTTATGTGAGGGTCATGACATTTTACTTTGGATAACAAATGTGACTTTGGTCTTACAAAAAGTTGGACTCTACATAATGAATGTTAACAAACTCAAATAAAAGTTCACCTGAAATAAATGAGAAATTCATAGCCTCCAAATCTGCACTTTTTAATTATGCATGATTTTTATATTCTAACATATTAAATTTCATTTACATTTATGAAGCAAATAAAAACAAATAAGTCCTGTAACTTTTTTTTCTCTGTTAGATAATCTGAGACTGGGGAGTCTAGTTAATATAAGTGAACCTCTTTAGTCATATATTAATTTAGGGAAACTCTTTGATCCAGTTTTGGCCTGTAAATGAAGGACAATTGTTGGAGTACTTAAAGTCCACCAAGGATCTCCTTATCTTTCATCGGAAATTATTATTTTTTTAGGTAAATTTAACAGGCATTCAAGCAACTCTCTTCTCCACTTGAGTCTAGAAAAGAACCAAGATGCAAATTATCTGGAAACCTAGAGGATATTGTGAAAGGGAGATGAAAATACTGCCTCGTTTCCATTGAAACTGATCTTAGAGACTTTTACTTACGTCTGTGGAAAACTGCTCCCCAGCACAGACACTCCTTTTAGTTACACATCCAGCCTTTTAATTTTATAACACTACATTGACACAGGAAATGGGCTGGAGGCCATAAATGATAGAACTTCCTGTACATGAGAAGAAATGGTGATTATATAGAAGAAAATAGACTTAAGCCTACTGATATCACTATGCTATTAAAATTAGAGTCTTTCAAGAGTATATCCAAAGTATGAATTAACTTGATAGAAAATAAAAGTGTTTACTTTTGTTTGTATATTAAGATAATTTGGAATCCAGGAAAGATTAGTTGAATCGTTCCATAATGAGGAATGTTAGAGTAGTAATTTTAGTAGTTTTCCTGCTTGACAATCCACCTTCAAAGCAATTGGAGTTGTATTTCTAATATACCTGCCTCTATTTCAGTGCTCAACATTCTCATTAAGATAAAATTCAAATTAGTCTACATCAAATACAAGCCACTGAAATTGAGTTCTTCATTCATTTCCATGCAATCCTTCTCCTCCTTCCTTTTTTTCTTTTTTTTTTTTTAATATTTTATTTATTTATTTGAGAGGTAGGGTTACAGACAGTGAGAGGGAGAGACAGAGAGAAAGGTCTTCCTTCCTTTGGTTCACTCCCCAAATGGCGGCAAAGGCCAGAGCTGCGCTGATCTGAAGTCAGGAGCCAGGTGCTTCTACCTGGTCTCCCTTGAGGGTGCAGGGGCCCAAGGACTTGGGCCATCTTTTACTGCTTTCCTAGGCCACTGCAGAGAGCTGGATTGAAAGAGGAGCAGCCGGGACTAGAACCGGCGCCCATATGGGATACTGACACCGCAGGCGGAGGATTAACCTACTGTGCCACAGCGCCGGGCTCACCTCTTTCCTTCTAAACAGTTGAAATGCCAGCCGCATTGAAGTTCATTCATTTATTTTTTGAATTTATGACCTAAGTGATTTTTTTTTAGATTTTCAGTATGGTATCCCTTGGTATTAGCATGGTATGATTTCTTACTTTGAAACACACCATTTATCCTTCTTTCCCAGTTCAGGCATGAGTTCTGTTCTGAAACAAGTAAGATGTAAACAAAGGAAGGGAACAGATGCTAGTGCTCTTTCTCATACACATTTTGTTAATTTTACTAACATATGAACTTCTTTGGTTCTTCATATTCATACTAATAGCTTATATATCATCATATACGTTAGTGTATATAGACAAATATCCTCCAGTAGAAGTTTGTGACAGCAAGGGATATACCTGCTTTGTCTATCATGTCACTATAAAAATCAAAAAAGTATCTGAAATGTAGTTGTGTAAATGAATAACTATGGAATGATAAAATGAAGAAATGCTTTCATAAATAAATGAAAGAAATATAGAAGAATGATTACAATAAGAAATTGATTTAATAATTTAGCTAAAATGATATATTCCAAAACTATTTTTGTTGTATTTTGGGAATTGGGCATTCGTGTTCCAAATAATACATGAAGATCTGATTGTATGTTAAAAGGTAGAACCTGGCATCAGACTGAGCCAAAGAAATGCGCTTTCAAGGAAGACATATTTACCTTTTAGTTTTCCAAAACATCGACCTAGCAAACAAAATTTATCAGGTAATATATTCTTGACTTGCATGCAACAATTGCCTGCAGTGTTCAAAAAGAGTTTTTTACATAGAACTTCATGTAAAACATATCTGATAGTATTGGAATTTTTAACAGGCATTCAGGGAAATTCTGACAGCAGATTCCAGGAATCCTGCTGTTTGGGAGATAAAATACAGAGTCCACAGATATGGATGGACTGAAACAGGAACTAGATTCTAAATACAGAGTCATTCAGACAAGATAAAGGAAAAAGAGCAATTCGCGATATGGTATACATGGTAAAGCCTGGGACTTAGGAGTCAGGAAGGGGATGTGTATTGCGGCACAGTGGGTTAAGCTGCTTCTTAAAATGCCTACATCAGATTGCAGTTCTAGTTTGAATCCAGGCTGCTCTGTTTCTGATCCATCTGTCTGCTAATGTGCCTGAAAAGTAGCAGATGATGACACAAAGACCTGAGTTGCTGCCACCCATGGAGGATACCCCAAAGGAATTTTTGTCTCTTGGCTTCAAGAAGGCTAAACCCTAGCTGTTGTAGCTAGTTGGAAAGTGAACTAGTAGATGGAAGATCTCATTTTTTCTTCATCCTTCTTTCTTGTTCCACACTGCCTTTCAAATAAATAAATTAATCATCTAAAAAAGAGGAAGAAATGGTTTAGCTGAATTTGGGTATAAGATCAAAAGGTCTTAGTAGCGTGGAATCCACTGAACAGGAAGACAAGGAGTAGATCCTACAGGCAGTCCTCAGAAAACATCTAAAAATATAGACATACATGTCCCTTTGAATCTCATGTACAGAGTAATCATGACGAGTTGATTGCAGTATTAACCCTTGGTGTGTTTTCACATTTTATACTCACTTATACTCATCAGATCTCTCTGACTTTCTTCACTGTTTCCCTACCCCTTGTTTACCTATTTAATGTTACCCTTGATAATCACTGCAATTAGATCTAAATCCAGTAGATAAGTGTTTATCAACTAGAGGTGATTTTCTTTGCCCTACTGAAGGACTACTGACAATATCTCAGACATTTCTGTTTGAGATGTGTCTAAACATTGTGCATTGCACAGAAAAGTGATACAATTCCAAACATATTCCAACTCCAAATGTCCATATTTCTGAGGCCGTGAAGTCCTGCTGTGGATGGTGAAGAGGGAATGATCCAGCAATAATTTTTGTGAAATACAAACTCATCCCCATGGAACAAATGGCCCTGTATTGAGAATGATTGGAAAAGGAAAAGGAAAAGTTGACACTTGAGGACACTGCTCAACAGTGATGAGTATGAAGCTCTGAATCAATTGAATTATTGAGTTTACCATGAAGATCCCACAATTACAAGCCCATTGAGAAAAAAGAAACTAAGTCAGAGTACTTTTCCTCCATACCTTTGTTAGTCCAACATAATAATGAGTTTGTATCCAAAGGGAATAGCTGATGATTTCACTACATAAAAGGTTTTGTCATATTATGGCATTATCAAAAGAAGGCAGAACAAAGCACAGTGGTAATAAAGCAATAGTATATAGAGGGAAAGCATAAATAAGTGTAATAAAAAGAGGATTACACTTATCTGTGTGGATCAAAAAATCATCTGCCTGGTGCTGATGTTTGCATTATGCCAGCTGGAATTTCCAGACAGAATACTGCATGTTTCACAGATTAAACTAATGCTCCTGACTGAATGAATGCAGTTGAACACCATGGCCTATAATGTGGAAATACTTAGACTATGGAAATCAGACAGATGGCTTGCTAAATTAATACATAAGCAGCCCCTAATAAGGTTAGTCAATGACAGTGATGGAAGAGTGAAGTTGATAATCAGGAAATGTGAAGGCGAAAAAGATCATGAAAGAAGAATAAGAAAGCTACAATTTGATTTTTCTCATGAAGTCACTTGATATATTGTCATTACAAGTAACTGTTTTTTAATGTGGGTCAGAGAGAAGTAGAATTTTGCAATAAACAAATGATGGGAACTGAACCCACTATGCCGGCCCCAGATGAACTGAATTTTTATGGTTGTTCAGAGAAGTTCTCACCAAAAGAATAACATAAGATCTTAGTAAAGATCTCGAGAAGATGAAAATATAAGTGGTTTGGATACATTAAAAAAGAGTTTTCCATGCAGTGTGTGGAGGCACAGAAACACCTCGCACACTCAAGGTGAGCAGAGAGACCAAGTGACTGTTCAGTGTTAAGTCATAAGAACATGAAATCCGAGTAGTAATGGAGTCCCTATGAGGATGGGGGCTATTTTACTCTGGGATACATGGGAACTCCTTGCAGAATTACAGATAAAGGAAAGTTTTTATCACACAAACTTGCAGAGTTGCACTGACTGTAATTCTCTGCAAAGAAATAACTGTACTTATCTTTTTATGTGTGTAGCATTAAGACAATAGGATTTTCTCAGCAAAAAAAAATAGCTGATCAAGGTGGAATGAACTGATTTAAGTCAAACTTCTAATTAAGTTTAACTAGAAATTAGTATTTCATTATCAATCATAAATTTGATTATCAATGATAAACATCAGATACATGCACTATTATGCAGAACTCATAGATGCTGAATGATATATATCACTGATTGAAAAAAATAATGAACTAACTTATGAAAAAAGCCCCCAAATGACCTACTACTGAATATACACTCTGATGTCTACAGCATGGGCTCCAACATTAGAAAATCTTAATTCAGACTACCTATTCTAATACTGTGACAAGTGATACGGGTACCCATCCAATCTCCTTATGCTTACAGAGATCTCCTCCTATGAAGGCAGAAAATGCCAAAGCTTCACTTTTCTGAATGCACTTACAACTAGGAATTGCTATAGTACAGGATGTTGGCCATGGAAATAGAATGAAGCATTTTTCTATTGGGATCCAGTGAAAATTTTTTTTCTACCAAGGAAAGGAGGAAATAATATTGTGCGTGCTCTCTCATTCCCCAGAGACACCAGTGTTTCCTGTCTTTTAATTCAAGACCCAATCACTTAAATTTCAGTCAAGCATGACTTTGAAACAACAAGCTTGTGTATGAATATCCAGCATATTAAGAAAGATATTACATAATGACGTCGACAACTTTTAGTTTATGGCACCTGTGAGATACTCAATTAATATTGAAGTTGCCTACATCCACGTATTTTCAGGTGTGAGATATCTTATTAACAAAAGCACTATCATTCAAAATTGTTACTTTAAGATCCAAAATCCTTAAACAATATAACTACTTACTTCATGAACATGTAATTTTATTTAACCTCAGGGAAGGTGATTTTTCTCATGGATAAATGGGGATGAGTGTGTATAGCCAAAATATCCATGATGTGGTTTAAATGCGATCATTGTACAATGTTTATTCAAAGGTAGGTTTTCAGTAGAGATTTTTCCTATAAATAATGAAACTGCTATTTTTCAAATTAATTTATATGATATATAATAACTACCATAGTGCATATAGTTAATATGAATCTTCCTGACTATTCATGCTCAATGTATTCTTTGGGGAATATGTGCATCAAATAGGATATAATCTTGATACTAGTGAAATGTAGAAATGAAGTAGAAGAAAGGGACATAAAGGAAGAGATAACTTAATATGGAGAAGAAGAAAAGAAATACAAAGATAAGAAGAGGTTGGGAAAGAGGAAACAAATAGAATCAACATTTTCTGGTTGTATACACATTATACAGAGTTTGTGCTTCTTAACTAGTACTAGGTGAAACAAGAAGCTATAGATCCTTGGAATTGCTTTTTAAACTACATTATTTAGTACTAACTTGGGTGTAAACTGACAATAAGTATCTAAAACTAATTGCTGTTTTCTTTTTTCAATTACTAAAAACATGCTTAGTTTTTGTCAGTTTTATTGAGTTCTTCATTTAACAAAGAAAGTTAAAATCAATTTTTAAATGCCCTAAGAAAATATATTGCTGTGTTGATTTCACACAATCTATTTCCAGTATACCTTACTGACCAATTTTTACCGATTATTATAATCATGTATTCAACTTTGTCTTTTGTATTGAACTGTTAAATATCTGATACATGCATTTTTTTGCATTTACATTTATAGTTGGAAAACAGTATTAACTCTCTCTCTCCATTATCTAAGCTATAGAAGATATATGCAAATATTTCATATGAATCATAAAATGGCTCATTCCTTTCTTTTTAGAAGGAATTGGAAAAGACACAACCTAACATGTATTGTCTACTTTCCATGTGACTGTGACTTAGTACACACATCTTTCGTAAGAATATTGTCAGCTTTTGATGCAAACCCAGATACCCCCACAACTTAGGAATTTAAAACAACTCACTTACTGTTGCTCCCAACTCTGTTGGTTGACAATTGAATTTTTTGATCTAGACCAATTGACTAGATTCAGATGCTCAAAACTATCCTCATAAAATATTGTGGTGGTGGTTCTATTGTCAGGTAAATGAAGCAATGACTTATCCTCATGTCTCCCTTTAAGTCTTTGATTAGGATGTCAATATGGAGCTCCTAAATGTATCAAAAAGGGGGGCCGGCACTGTAGGGCATCAGGTTAACGCCCTGGTCTGAAGCGACGGCATCACATATGGGCACCGGTTCTAGTCCCGGCAGCTCCCCTTCAGATTCAGCTCTCTGGTATGGCCTGGGATGGCAGTGGAAGATGGCCCAGGTCCTTGGGCCCCTGCACCCACGTGGAAGACCTGGAAGAGGCTCCTGGCTCCTGTCTTCGGATCAGCATTGCTCCGGCCGTTGTGGCCATCTGGGGAGTGAACCAGTAGATGAAAGACTTCTCTCTCTGTCTCTACCTCTCTCTGTAATTCTGTCTTTCAAATAAATAAAATAAATCTTTTTTTTTTTTTTTTTGACAGGCATTGTTAGTGAGAGAGAGAGACAGAGAGAAAGGTCTTCCTTCCGTTGGTTCCCCCGCAAATGGCCGTTATGCCCTGTGCACTGTGCCGACCCGAAGCCAGGAGCCAGGTGCTTCCTTCTGGTCTCCCATGTGGGTGCAGGGCCCAGGACTTGGGCCATCATCCACTGCCCTCCCAGGCCACAGCAGAGAGCTGGACTGGAAGAGGGGCAACCGGAACAGAATCTGGCACCCATATGGGATGCTGGCACTGCAGGCAGAGGATTAACCAAGTGAGCCACGGCCCCAGTCCATAAAATAAATCTTAAAAAATGTATCAAAAACAAAAGCCCCAAATTGCAAGCACATTTATGCCTCTTGTTTGCTAAGAAGCTCCAGGCAGCTCAATTGAAGTTTCAAAGAACTTGCTATTACAAATCATTTAAAAATGAGCATTTCATTTGGAATAATATTTATGCTACTTTAATTGTAAAGACTATAACTTAGTAACACTGGTAGTGCTTTAGATAAAGCATGGATTTCATAGTAAGAAAGAAAAAAAAAGTTAAAATGGGAAATCTAGACTTGAAATATTTTCTGTACAGTAAGGCACTACCTTGAAAGTTATGTGTGATTAACAAAATGTCAATATTTTCCTCATTAATTATTTATAGGAAAACTGATGAACAGTGGCTGCCAAACTCAAGATGACATTTCTAAGGTAACTGATGGGTCAAGAATATTCCAGAAAGTTCAAAATTTCCAAAACTTTGATTTAGTTAACTTTGTTTTACAAGAGCATTGTGTGTGTGTGTGTGTGTGTGTGTTTTAAGATTTTCTTTATTTATTTGAGAGGTAGAGTTATAGACAGTGAGAGAGAGACAGAGAGAAAGGTCTTCCTTCCCTTGGTTTACTCCCCACATGGCCGCAAGGACTGGAGCTGCGCTGATCTGAAGCCAGGAGCCAGGTGCATCTTCCCGGTCTCCCATGCGTGTGCAGGGGCCCAAGCACTTGGGCCATCTACTGCTGCTTTTCCAGGCCATAGCAGATAGCTGGATTGGAAGAGGGGCAGCTGGGCCTAGAATTGGCACCCTTATGGGATGCCCGTGACACAGGTGAAGGATTAGCCTGCCACACCACTGCACAGGCTCCAAGAGCATTGTGTGTTAAATCAATGTAGGTAAATGTATTATCTGTGACATCATTTGGCCTTTTACAAGCATACTTCAAAACGTTCATGGGAAAACAGAATCAAAAAATAATATACATTTTCTACAAACATACTGAAGACTATGTATTTCTCTGCAAAGAAAAGCATGGATTTCAATTGATCTTGTGTACAGAAGCTGAAAAATGTATTTTTATGAATTTAGTTCTTTAACATAAAGCAAAAAATGAAAACAATATATCTTTGTCTCAGTTGGGATTAGTTCCATGCAAGACCATGTAATATTGATGAAATATTTATTACAGATACACGTTGTGATTCTCTGCTTGAGAAGTCATTACATAGTAGGTGAAAATATTTAATGCAACTCAGAGTAAGAAAATATTGTTGAAGAATTAAGAAAACTTCAACTGTTAATGATAAAAAAAAATTGACAGGTTTAAAATGTAGCAAAGAACTTTCCTGAATAGAAGGATCCCATGACAGATCCTAACTGCAAAAATAGAACAGGGTAAAAATGTAATAAAAATATAGAAAGCTGTTAATATTTGAAATCTACAAAGAGCTCTTGTACAGTTGTTTAAAAAGCATAAATAAGTTAATAGTTAACACAGAATGAAGCAAGACAGAAAAAATCTTACAGAATTCTTGGCAAACATTAAAGCTGTTTATTTTAAAAAATGAAAATTCATAGTGTGTATATACCAAATTTTCTTTATCCAGTCATTGGTTGATGGGCATTTGGGTTGATCCCATATCTTAGCTATTGTAAACTGAACTTCAATCAACATGAGGGTACAGATAACTCTTTCATATGCTGATTTTGTTTCTTTTATGTAAATTCCCAAAAAGAATGAAATCCTGTCTTTTGTAGAAAAATGGTTGCAACTGGGTACCATTATACTTAGGGAAATAAGCCAGTCCCCCAAAAATAAATACCATATATTTTCCCTGATCTCTAGTAACTAATAGACTACAAAACAATGCAGTATATATGAGCAAAATTGACATTTTGAGGATTATTGTTTATAGCCCTTATCTCTACTATTGAGGAACAGTGTTTATTTCTTCTTACTATTTGTTGAACTCTTTACTTAGTGGAGAGTTAATCTTAGAGTATAAAATAAACTAAAAGTATGTCATTGTAAAAATCAAAAGAATAAGAAAGGAACAAGGAGGGAGAGTAGCAACATGGGCAGGAGGGAAGTTAGGGTGGAAAGTATCACTATGCTCCTCAAACTGTATATATGAAATACACAAAATTTCTTTACCTTATATACATAAATCATTCAAGTACACATATATTTGTAAATATGAAATATGTGCATTGCCATAAAAAAGAAAAGCAAATTCAAAAGGCAAAAGAAAGCAAGCAAAGGAAGGAGGTTGGGAGAGAGTGAAACAGACAGAAAGGGTGGAAGAAATGAGGGAAGTAAGGAAGGAGAAAGGGAGAGAAAGTAAAGGAAAGAAAGAGAGAAACAACGAAAGGAGAAAAGTAGCAAAAAATATTCAACTTCACTAACATTACCGGGAGAATGAAAGATAAATGAAAATAACTATGAGACAATTTTCGATTTGTATTTTTGGCAAATAATAAAACACGTTTTAATAATAGTTAGTGCTTTGTGGATGAGAAGCTTTATGTACTTCTGATGGACTATGAACATAGACTCTGTGGAAAATATGTTGCAAAGATGAATACAAAACTTGGCTTTTTGCAGAAGAAGCAAGCATTAGGTTAATACACTTTTCAAAAAAGTAAACTTCAAAAGATGTATAAAAAGAAAGAAAAGATCATCAGAAAGCTTCTGTAGCACTGGGTTAGGCATACCAAGATTCTTGAAAGGCTAACCATGGGGAAATAAGTTACTTTCTGGAACTGTATTTTGCCTGGAGGCATTTTCCAATTCTGGGCATCATACAATTGTTTGAGAGTCTGAAGGCAGTTATTGAACTTTAGATATTGAGAAAAATAGGCTGAAGTGTTTGTGTTGGTGGTCTAATCAGGATAGAGACAACAGTGGGGACATTAGTGGTCAATTTCCAAGAGAAAAGAGAAGTGTATAACTGACCCTGGCATATCCAATTCCCTCAGGCTTTGACTGTAGCTGCCCAGAAAGTGAATAAAATTCTAGGCGAATATCATACGAAAAAGCGAGCTGCGTTATCATACTAGGAAGACAAGAGTGGAATGTTCATGACAGGTCAGAAGCAAGGATCATGATGAATAAACTGAATTCTTGGCTGGAATATCTGAAAACTGATGCTCCAAAGATAAGGAGGAAAAAGAAGAATTAAACAGAATCTTTTCCAATCTGCCACCGATATTCTATTTTGTTCTTGTCTCCTTTTGATGTAAAGTGATCAGTCACAAGGGATAAGTTCCTGCTGGATGGTAGCAACTTTGGAACCAATGCAAGTTTCTATTGTAAAAAGAAATAGTAAGCATGCCAAGAGTCAGAACACACAAAAAACCTTAAGAGAAGAAATAGAGAAATAAAATACACATAAAGGTAGGAATTATTAAAATAATTGTTGTCAGTAATTTTTCCAACATCTCAACCTCTATATGACTCCAGTTTGGAGTTTGTCAATCAGAAATTACATGAAATTGAAAAGTCAATTAAGAAGCTTATGGCTGTATACAAAAGTCCAGTGTTTTCCTCCTCCTTCACCTAGATACTCCAGGTCAGCACCTGACGCAGAACACCAGAGATAGTTTGAGAGAAGTAGAAACATAGTGGACAATCTATTATAGGCACAGCTGTTTACAGAGGGGAGAAAGAGGAACAAGGCAGTGACTTATACCGTACTGCATGGGAGATGAAGAGGAACAGTTATACAGACCCCTCTGCAGATCTCTCAACTGGACAATCCTGATTTTAGAGACCACGAGCTCTTCAAGGGAGTGCTCCCTCAAAAATGCAGTGTTCCTAGACATCAGAGAGGGGAAATTGCCCTGTTCCCTCCCTCTCCCCCACAAGAAGGGATTGAGAGGAGGATGCACCATCTTGAGAGGGAGCAGCTAATTACAGTTTTCACCTGTCTTCTTTTTAGGCATCACAGAGATATCCCTGCCTTCTGGCACATCAGACTGGGCCACATGTGTCCAGCTGGGTTTACCAGGGTGGCAAGCAGTCCTGAATCCCAGGGTCACCCAGCACTCTGCACTGTAGCACAGTTGAGGCAGGGCAGCTGTAGCAGTCCCTGGAAAGCTCAAAATAGGGGGCACACTCCTTCATAATTGAGTGCTGTCTTCTTTCCTGCTGAACCCCCACCCCAACCATGTGGAAAACGGAAGGCTGCAGCTGAGTTCCTGTGCACCCACCAAGTCTGACTGCAGAGACTCCGGTGCTCCCTGCACACCAGGGATGATCTCACAGTGGGGTAGGGGTACACACTGAAGACTGAGTCTGTGCCCTGGATGGTGTACATACTTGGTTGTGTGAAGCATACTGGCACCATGAGCACACTCAAAGCTGTGAACCAGCTGGTTCAACTTGGCACAGAGAAAAGATGGGACTTCTAATACCCCAGTCGGCTCCAGAATCCTCTTACTGTGTGTGGCCAGAGGCGTTTTACCATGCCCAGATTGGGTGTCACTCTGGACTCATGCCGCACGAAAAAAAAAAAAAAAATTGGTCTGAGTTCCATGGTACCATGCAGTCACACCCCTGAAACTCAGGTATAAACCTTAAGTGCTCCACTGAGGCCCCATGAGTCCCAGACATAGACCTCCAGGAATAAAAGCTTCAATTAAAAACAAAACAAAAACATCCAGAAGTGATAGAAATAGATCCCCCAGATGTGCAAAAACCAACACAGAAACACAAGAAATATGGACAAAGAAGTCAATATGATTCACTAAAAGAAACACAGTAATGCCTTAAGTTGGACTATGAAGAAAGGGAGATTGATTGAAGAAATGCCTAAAAAGACTCAAAAGAATGACTGTAAGTTTACTCAAAAACAAAGGGAGACAGTGAAATGAAAGTAGAAAATTAGCATGTGGCATGGATGACAAATTCAGCAAAGAGAGAGAAATCAAAAAGAAGCAAACAGAAATATTGAAAATGGAATATTCCACAAGTCAAACAAACAAATAAACAAAATCAGAGTGGAAAGCTTTAACAGACTTGGTGATGGAGAAGAGAAGAGAGGTCTTTTGAAATATTTCAGACAAAAAACAAGAAGATAAAAGTAGAAAGAATGAAAACAGTGTTCTACATTTATAAGATACTACCAATCAAATATTTGAGTCCTGGGAATACCTAAAGGAATGGAAAAAATGGCTTAGAAAAGCTATTCAATAAAATAATAGTAGAAAATTATTCCAATTTGGAAAAAGATATACACACCAAATGCATAAAGTATATAGAATCCAAAATAGGCGTGGTCAAAGATCCTCACAGTGACACATTACTCTCAAACTTTCAAAGGAAAACATAAAGAGAATATCCCAAAATTTGAAAGAGAGAAACATCAGATCACTTTTAAAGAAATTTCCATCAGCTTAATAGTAGAGTTCTCAATGGATACCCAAAAGCCAGGAGGTAATGAAGAGATATTGTCCCATGTCTAAAAGCAAAAACAAATTAACAGGATACAAAAAAGACACACACAAAAAAAACTGCCAATCCAGAATAACCCAGCACCTGAGAACTGAAGAGAATGACAAGCCTTGAATAATTTCACAGTTGTGTCTAAAAATGAATACAAATTGACACTGCTCATTCACAAAATCCAGGAAAGCAAATAAAAAGTACTTCAGTGTTTTCAAATTTTCATCTCATTTTGTTCAATATCAGGGAAGAACAGCTAATATTTTAGTAGTTGTTTCAACTAAAAAAATACAATGTGGCTAATGCAATCCAATAATACACTTATAATAAAATAAATAATACATTATTAAGTTATTAAAATAATCCCCCAGAATTATATTTAAATGCTGTGAGGAGAAATCCTTGTGGGAGGTGAGGAACCTATTGCTCCCTACTGAAGCCAGAAACTTTGTTGTAAGTGATAATTTAGCAAATTGGTCTAATCAGAATGATCATCTGCTTTTTAGCAGTATCTGAAAGTTCATGATTTTGTGACTGCAGAGAAGACTGAAAATAATTTATTGTGCATGCACTTTCTTTGAATTCTTGCTATTGGATAGTCATACAAAATAAAATACCAAAAAAAAAAAAGAAAAGGTAATGACAATACCAGTAAATAAAAACCTTGCTATTGGATAGTCATACAAAATAAAATACCAAAAAAAAAAAAAAAAGCTAATGACAATACCAGTAAATAAAAAAACTTGGATTAAAAGAAATTAGACATTGTTTATAGCATCGCTGAGACAACAAAGATATTATAACTCTATTTTCTTTAAATATTACATTGATAGCAATGTTTACTTCATAAAGCAAATGTTCAGTGCCTTCTGCTGAATAACTCTCATAAATATATATAAATATATATATATAGGCTGTATAATTGTCAAAAAGATATCTATCCCACTTGTAAAATGATAATATTAAGATTCAAGAATTAGCAAAATTATAATTTTGAATGTTAACTAAATTAGCTTTACCCTTGACTTTGCAAAGTCTGTGCAACTTTATGACAAGGGAATCCCAGCAGATAAAAAGATGCTATTTCCCGCCTGTCATTGAATATACTTCAAAATACTTAACATCTTAAAAATGGTCTTCAGAGGCTTATATAAATGGAAAAAGAAATACACAGGTACAGTTATAATTACTTCCTATTTCATGAATTGTCTTCCAGAATCTAATACGATAAAGCCAGTGAGGTTTTGGACAATATGCCGAGAGCCTGTCCCCAGAGTCAAAAGATTTTGGACTTGATTATTGTTTATCTGATCCTTTTTATAAAAATGTGTATGCAACCTCAGGAAACAAACTATATATTGTAAAAATGATAATATAAACCAAGCATGAGAAAAAAGAAGGCTGAGTATTCAAGATCAAGTCAGAAAATCCTCTTCAGAATCTGCCATAGCAAAGCATGGAATAAAAGACATTTTGCTGATTTTAGAGATAAACGACTTTTAAATTCTCAAATTAGAAGACTCCAGCCAGTAGGTATTTTAAAGAAAATTGCAATAAGGATTTATGTTTAATGGGTTAGCTTCTTATGATAACTGGAAATGATTATTGCTATCTCTTACTCTTCACTGTGTAAGAATCACCCCTGAGGACTTACATAGTTTTTATACATGGTGTGTATATATATATATATATATATATATATATATATATATATATAAAACATGCTTGCTTATCCTTTTTTAAGATTTATTTATATAGATCTTATATATATATAGTTTATATATATATAAAACATGCTTATTCTTTTTTAAGATTAATTTATTTATCTGAAAGTCAGAGTTACAGAAAGAGATGGAGAGACATAGAGAGAGATCGTCCATCCCTTGGTTCTCTTCACAGATAGCTACAAAGGGCAGAGCTGAGCCAGGCCAAAATTAGGAGCCAGAAGCTTCCTCTGGGTGTCCCACATGGGGAACAGGAGCCCAAACACATGGACCATCTTCTGTTGCTTATCTCAGGCCATTAGCATGTAGCTGGCTTGGAACAGGAGTATCCAGGAAACCAACTGGCGCCTATGTGGAATGCCATTGTCACAGGCAGTGGCTTAGCCCATTATAACACAATGCCAGCCACATGTGGCAATTCTTTTTTTTTGTTTTGTTTTTGAGAATTTTTTTTTTTAAATTTCAGGCAGATATTCCATTTGAGAGGACTAATGATGAGAATCTCAAAGTAGAGCAATTTGCATATATTGTTTCTTAAATTATTTTTTATCTTAGATAAACAAATTTCATGTAATTCATATATACAGATTTTGGAACATGATTATATTTTCCACACTACCCTCCCTCCTGGCCAGACTCCCACTCTTCTCCTTCCTCTCTTATTCCCTCTCTTAACATTTATAATGATCTTCTTTCAGTTTGCTTTATACTCAAAAGATTAACCCTGCACTAAGTAAATAGTTCAATAAGTAGTAAGAAAAAAACACTATTCCTCAACAGTAGAGACAAGGGCTGTAAACAACCATTGAATCTCAAAATGTCAACTACTATGCTTTAAACTTTTTCCACTCTATTTGTTATGACAGGCCAGGGAACGCATATGGTATTTGTCATTTGGAGATTGGCTTATTTCACTAAGTATGATGATTTTCAGTTGCATCCATTTTGTTGCAAAAGACAGGATTTCAGTTTTTATGGCTGAATAGTATTCCATTATGTCTAAATACCACAATTTATTTCCCATTCAGCAGTTGATGGTCATCTGGTTTTATTCCATATCTTAGCTATTGTGAATTGAGCTGCAATAAACATGGAAGTACAGATGAATATTTCTTATGCTGATGTCATTTCCTTTGGGAAAACTCCCAGCAGTGGGATGGCTGGGTCATATGGTATATCCATTTTCAGCTTTCTGAAGTATCTCCAAATTGTCTTCTATGGGCTATGATAGTTTATAGTCCCATCAACAGTGGATTAGATTATCTTTTTCCACATCATCACCAGCATTTATTGTTTGCTGATTGCTGTATTTGAGCCATGTCAATTGAAGTGAGATAAAACCTCACTATGGTTTTGATTGGCATTTACCTGATGGCTAGTGATTCTGAGCTTTTTTTCACATGTCTGTTGGCCATTTGGAATTCCACTTTTGAAAAATGCCTGTTTAAGTCCTTTGCGCATTCTTAACTACATTGTTGGTTTCATTGTTATTGTCTTGATCTATAATATATTTTGGTTATTAATCCTTTATCAGTTGCATAGTTAGCAAATAATTTCTCCCATTCTGTCAGGTACCTCTTCACTTTGCTGAGTGTTCCTTTTGCAGTGCAGAAGCTTCTCAATTTGATGTAACTCAATTTTGGCTCTGATTGACTGTGCCTCTGGGGTCTTTTCCAAGAAATCTTTGCCTATGCTAATGTCTTTCAGGGTTTCCCCAATGTTCTCTAATAATTTGACCATGTTGGAAAATAGATTTAGGTATTTAACCCATTTTAAGTGGATTTTTGTGTAAGGTGTAAAATAGGGGTCTGCCTTCATACTTCTGCATGTAGAAATCCAGTTTTCCCAGCACCTTTTGTTGATTAGACTGTCCTTGCTGCAGGGATAGGTTGCAGCTCCTTGATCAAATATAAGTTGGTTGTAGATGTTTGAATTGATTTCTGGGGTTTCTATTCTGTTCCATTAGTCTATCCATCTATTTTTGTACTAGTATCAGGCTGCTTTGATTATAACTGCACTGTAGTATGTCTTGAAGTCTGGTATTGTGATGCCTCCAGCTTTGTTTCTGTTGTACAAGATTGCTTTAGCTATTCGAGGTCTCCTGTGCATCTATATGAATTTAAGCATCATTTTTTCTAGATCTGAAAAGAATGTCTGATATTTTGATGGTATCACATTGAATCTGTAAATTGGTTTTGGAAGAATGGACATTTTGATGATATTGATTCTTCCAGTCCATGATATGTAAGATTTTTCCATTTTTTTTGTATCTTCTACTATTTCTTTCTTTAATGTTTTGTAATTCTCATTGTAGAAGTCTTTGATATCCTTGGTTAAATTTATTCCAAGGTGTTTGAATTTTGGTAGCTATTGTGAATGGGATTGATCTTAGAAGTTCTTTCTTAGTCATGACATTGACTGTGTATACAAAGGCTGTTGATTTTTGTGTATTGACTTTATATCCTGCTACTTTACCAAACTCTTCTATGAGTTCCAATAGTGTCAAAGTGGTGATTTTTGGATCCCATATATAAAGAATCATGTCATCTCCAAATAGGGACAGTTTGACTTCCTCTTTCCCAGTTTGTATCTCTTTGATTTCTTTAATTTTTTTTTTTTTTGTCTACTGTCTCTGATTAAAACTTGCAGGAGTATATTGAATATCAATTGTGAGAGCGGGCATCCCTGTCTTATATCAGATCTCAATGGGAATGCTTCCAACTTTCCCCCATTCAATAATATTCTGTCTATTGGTTTGTCATAAATTGCCCTAATTGTGTTTAATAATGTTTCTTCTATACCCAATTTACTCAAAGTTTTCATTATGAAAGGGTATTGTATTTTATCAAAAGCTTTCTGTGCATTTATTGAGATAATCATATGGTTTTTGTTCTTCAGTTTGTTAATGTGATGTATCATATTGATGGATTTACGAATGTTGAAACATCCTTGCCTACCTGGGATAAATTCTACTTGGTCCATGTGAATGAGCTTCTGGTGTATTATTGGATTTGATTGGTAATTTATTTTATTGAGGATTTTTGCCTCTATATTCTTCAGGGAAATTGTTCTATACTCTTTCTCTGCTATATCTTTTTTCAGGTTTAGGAATTAAGAGAATGGTGGCTTCATGGAAAGAGTTTGGGAGGATTCTCTCCCTTTCAATAATTTAAGCATCTTGAGAAAACTGGAGTTCGTTCTTGTTTAAATTTTCTGGTAGAATAAAGCAGTGAAGCCATATGGTCATGGGCTTTTCTTTGATGGGAGTTATTACTGATTAAATTTCCATCTTGGTTATTTTTCCATTTAGGTTTTCTGTATCTTAATGGCTCAGGTGAGGTAGGTTGTATGTGTCCAGGAATCTATCCATTTCTTCCGAGTTTTACAATTTGTTGTTACACAGCTCTTTGTAGTAATTTCTGATGATTTTTTATAGTGTAGTGTCTGCTGTTTCATTTCCTTTTTCATCTATGATTTTATTAATTTGGGTCTTCTCCCTTTTATGTTATTTGGGCCATTGGTGTGTCAATTTTGTTTATTTTTTCAAGAACCAGACTTTTGTTTTTCTGATCTTTTTTATTATATTTTGGTTTCAATTTTGTTTATTTCTTATCTTAAGTTTAATTATTTCCTTTCTCCTGCTAGTTTTGGGTTTGGTTTGATGTTGTTTTCTAGGTCCTTAGATGCATTAATAGCTCATTTATTTGGTGCTGTTCCAATTTCCTGATGTAGTCACCAATTGCTATAAACTCCTCTTAACATGGCTTTTGCTGTATCCCATAAGTTCAATATGTTGTATTGTCATATTTATTCATTTCCAGAAATTTTTTTAAATTTCTCTTTTCATTGATTCAACGACTAATTATTTAATCAGGAACATATTGTTCAGTCTCATATGTTTGCATATGTTCTAGCGATTCTTAGGTTGTTGATTTCTAGCTTCATTCCATTGTTGTCAGAAAAGATGCATGGTATGATTTTGATATTTTTGAATTTGCTGAGACATGCTATATGGCCTAGCATGTGGTTTATCATAGAGAAAGTTCCATGCACTAGTGAGAAGAATGTCTATTCTACATTGTAGGATGAAAAGCTCTGTAGATATCTGTTAGGGCCATTTGGTCTATAGTGTTGATTAACTCTGTTGTTTTCTTGCTGATTTTCTGTCAGTTTGATCTGTCCATTACAGAAAGTGGAGTATTCATATTCCCCATTACTACTGTATTGGAGCCTGCTTTTATATTAATTTATTTTTATATATATATATATTATATATATATTAATTAATTTATATTAATAATATTTCTTTTCAATGGCCAGGTGTCCTGTATACATTTATAAGAGCCACATCTTCCTGAGGAATTGGTCCCTTAAATATTACACAGTGCCCTTCTTTGTCTCTTTTAACAGTTTTTGTTTTAAAGTCTATTTTGTCTGATATTAGGATGGCTACACCAACTCTGTTTTGGTTTCTGTTAGCATGGAATATATTTTTCCATCCTTTCACTTTCAGTCTGCATTTATCTGTTTTGGTGAGATGTGTTTCTTGTAGCAGAAAATAGATGGGTTTTGTTTTTTAATCCATTCAGCCAGTCTGTACCTTTTAACTGGAGAGTTAAAATCATTTACATTCAAGGTGACTATTGATAAGAAACAACTTGACCCTGTCCTTTTTCTATAAATATTCCTATTTTTAACTTTGGATTGCCTTTGTATTTTACTGGGAAATTTGCTGCCTTCACCTTCCTTCATAGTGGTGAACATGTTTCTGTGTTTCTGTGTGTAGCACATTCCTAGGCATCTTTTGTAAGGCTGGATGAGTGGTGACAAATTGTTTCAATTTCTGTTTGTTATGGAAGGTCTTTATTTCACCTTCATTAATAAATGAGAGTTTACAGGGTACAGTATTCTGGGTTGACATTTTTTTTTTTTCTGTTAAGACTTGGAATATATCTTGCCATTCTCTCCTAGCCTGTAGGGTTTCTGATGAGAAGTCAGCTGTGAGTCTAGCTGGAGATTCTCTGAAATCTCTCATGCACATTTTAGAATCTTTTCTTTATGTTTTACTGTGGATAGTTTGACTACAACGTGTCATGGTGAATATCTTTTCTGATCACATCCGTTAGGAGTTCTATGTGCTTCTTGCACTTGGAAATCCCCTTCTTTCTCCAAATTAGGGAAGTTTTCTGTAATTATTTCACTAAAAATGCCTTCTGATCCATTCTCTCTTTCCACAACTTCAGGAACTCCTAAGATCCTTGTGTTAGGTCACTTGATAGTATCCCATAAATTTTTGACACTGTTTTTGAATTTTCTAATTTCTTCTTTTTTTTTGTCTGACTATAAAATTTCCAGAGATTTGTCTTCTAACTTGGAAATTGTTTCTACTGTATTTCTATTTGTTCTATTGAATTATTCATTTCCAATATTTCTTTTGAAAATCTGAATTTCATGAGAAAAATTTTCATTCATATCTTGTGTGGATCTCTTTAGTTCATGAATTTATTTCTGATTATTTCTTTTTTTTTTTTTCAGAGCAGACCTATTGTCATGTTTAATCCCAGTGAGAGTCAAGTTGGGAATTGATAATTTCTTTTTTCTTTTTTTTTTTTTTTTTTTACAGAGGATCCGTTTAGTATGCATTAAGTAAGGATTTCAACAGTTTGCACCCCCATAGAAACACAAAGTGAAATATATTGTTTGAGTACTCGTTATAGCATTAAATCTCAATGTACAGCACATTAAGGATAGAGATCCTACATGAGGAGTAAGTGCACAGTGACTCCTGTTGTTGACTTTACCAATTGACACTCCTGTCTATGGCATCAGTAATCTCCCCATGCTCCAGTCATGAGTTTCCAAGGCTATGGAAGCCCTCTGAGTTCTCCGATTCTTATCTTGTTTAGACAAGCTCATAGTCAAAGTGGAGGTTCTCTCCTCCCTTCAGAGAAAGGTACCTCCTTCTTTGATGGCCTGTTCTTTCCACTGGGATCTCACTCGCAGAGATCTTTTGCCAGAGTGTCTTGGCTTTCCATGCCTGAAATACTCTCATGAGCTTTTCAGCCAGCTCCGAATGCCTTTAGGGCTGATTCTGAGGCCAGAGTGCTATTTAGGACATCTGCCATTCTATGAGTCTGCTGAGTATCTCACTTCCCATGTTGGATCACTCTCCCCTTTATTTACTCCATCAGTTAGCGTTAGCAGGTACTAGACTTGTCTATGTGCTCCCTTTGACTCCCAGTCCCTTCACCATGACCAACTGTGAACTGAAACTGATCACCTGGAACAGTGAGATGGCATTGGTACATGCCACCTCGATGGGATTGAATTGGAATCCCCTGGTATGCTTCCAGCTCCACCACTTGGGGCAAGTCAGCCTGAGCATGTCCCAAATTATACATCTCTTCCCTCTCCCATTCCCACCACCATGTTCAACAGGGATCACATTTCAGTTAATTTTCAACACTTAAGAATAACTGTGCATCAATTACAGATCTAAACCAGTCATATTAAGTAGAACAGATAAAAAAAACTACTAAGAGGGATAATGTATTTAGTTGTTCATTAACAGTCAGGGCATTGCTGATCAAGCCACCATTTCCCATAGTGTCCACCTCACTCCAACAGGTTTCCCTCTTGGTGTTCAGTCAGTCGTCACCGATCAGGGAGAACATATGGTATTTGTCCCTTTGGGACTGGCTTATTTCACTCAGCATGATGTGTTCCAGATTCCTCCATTTTGTTGCAAATGACTGGATTTCGTTGTTTCTTACTGCGGTATAGTATTCTAAAGAGTACATATCCCATAATTTCTTTATCCAGTCTATCGTTGATGGGCATTTAGGTTGGTTCCAGGTCTTCGCTATTGTGAATTGAGCTGCAATAAACATTAGGGTGCAGACCTCTTTTTTGTTTGCCAATTTAAATTCCTTTGGGTAAATTCCAAGGAGTGGGATGGCTGGGTCGAACGGTAGGGTTATCTTCAGGTTTCTGAGGAATCTCCAGACTGACTTCCATAGTGGCTTGACCAGTTTGCATTCCCACCAACAGTGGGTTAGTGTCCCTTTTTCCCCACATCCTCGCCAGCATCTGTTGTTGGTAGATTTCTGCATGTGAGCCATTCTAACCGGGGTGAGGTGAAACCTCATTGTGGTTTTGATTTGCATTTCCCTGATTGCTAATGACCTTGGACATTTTTTCATGTGCCTGTTGGCCATTTGGATTTCCTCTTTTGAAAAATGTCTATTGAAGTCCTTGGCCCATCTCTTAAGTAGGTTGTTGGTTTTGTTTTTGTGGAGTTTCTTGATCTCTTTGTAGATTCTGGTTATTAACCCTTTGTCTGTTGCATAGTTTGCAAATATTTTTTCCCATTCTGTCGGTTGTCTTTTCACTCTCCTGACTGTTTCTTTTGCAGTACAGAAACTTCTCAATTTGATGCAATCCCAATAGTTGATTTTGGCTTTGACTGCCTGTGCCTCCCGGGTCTTTTCCAGAAATTCTTTGCCTGTTCCAATATCTTGAAGGGTTTCTCCAATGTTCTCTAGTAACTTGATGGTGTCAGGTCGTAGATTTAGGTCTTTAATCCATGTGGAGTGGATTTTTGTGTAAGGTGTAAGGTAGGGGTCTTGCTTCATGATTCTGCACGTGGAAATCCAATTTTCCCAGCACCATTTATTGAATAGACTGTCCTTGCTCCAGGAATTAGTTTTAGATCCTTGATCAAATATAAGTTGGCTGTAGATGTTTGGGTTGATTTCTGGTGTTTCAATTCTGTTCCATTGGTCTATCCATCTGTTTCTGTACCAGTACCATGCTGTTTTAATTACAACTGCCCTGTAGTATGTCCTGAAATCTGGTATTGTGATGCCTCCGGCTTTGTTTTTGTTGTACAAGATTGCTTTAGCTATTCGAGGTCTCTTGTGCCTCCATATAAATTTCAGCACCATTTTTTCCAGATCTGAGAAGAAGGTCTTCGGTATCTTGATTGGTATTGCATTGAATCTGTAAATTGCTTTTGGGAGAATGGACATTTTGATGATATTGATTCTTCCAATCCATGAGCATGGAAGATTTTTCCATTTCTTGGTATCCTCTTCTATTTCTTTCTTTAAGGTTTTGTAATTTTCATCGTAGAGATCTTTAACGTCTTTGATTAAGTTTATTCCAAGGTATTTGATTGTTTTTGTAGCTATTGTGAATGGGATTGATTTTAGAAGTTCTTCCTCAGCCATGGCATTGTCTGTGTATACAAAGGCTGTTGATTTTTGTGCATTGATTTTATACCCTGCTACTTTGCCAAACTCTTCTATGAGTTCCAATAGTCTCTTCGTAGAGTTCTTTGGGTCCCCTAAATACAGAATCATGTCATCTGCAAAGAGGGATAGTTTGAGCTCTTCCTTCCCAATTTGTATCCCTTTAATTTCTTTTTCTTGCCTAATAGCTCTGGCTAGAACCTCCAGAACTATATTGAATAGCAGTGGTGAGAGTGGGCATCCCTGTCTGGTTCCAGATCTCAGTGG
Organism: Oryctolagus cuniculus; assembly: GCF_051225735.1. Taxonomy (NCBI): domain Eukaryota; kingdom Metazoa; phylum Chordata; class Mammalia; order Lagomorpha; family Leporidae; genus Oryctolagus; species Oryctolagus cuniculus. The sequence continues at coordinate 27,843,550 of NC_142867.1, forward strand.
AAATGCTTCCAACTTTTCCCCATTCAATAGGATGTTGGCTGTGGGTTTTTCATAGATTGCTTTGATTGTATTGAGGAATGTTCCTTCCAAACCCAGTTTGCTTAGAGTTTTCATCATGAACGGGTGTTGTATTTTATCAAATGCTTTCTCGGCATCTATTGAGAGAATCATATGGTTTTTCTTCTGCAGTCTGTTAATGTGGTGTATCACATTGATTGTCTTGCGCACATTAAACCATCCCTGCATACCAGGGATAAATCCCACTTGGTCTGGGTGGATGATCTTTCTGATGTGTTGTTGCATTCTATTGGCCAGAATTTTATTGAGGATTTTTGCATCTATGTTCATCAGGGATATTGGTCTGTAATTCTCTTTCAGTGCTGCATCTTTTTCCGGCTTAGGAATTAAGGTGATGCTGGCTTCATAGAAAGAATTTGGGAGGGCTCCCTCTTCTTCAATTGTTCTGAATAGTTTGAGAAGAATTGGAGTTAGTTCTTCTTTAAATGTCTGGTAGAATTCAGCAGTGAATCCATCTGGTCCTGGGCTTTTCTTTGTTGGGAGGGCCTTTATTACTGTTTCAATTTCTGTCTCAGTTATGGGTCTGTTTAGGTTTTCGATGTCTTCCTGGTTCAATTTAGGCAGGTTGCATGTGTCCAGGAATCTATCCATTTCTGATAGGTTTCCCTGTTTGCTGGCATACAAGTCCTTGTAGTAATTTCTGATGATTCTTTTTATTTCTGTGGTGTCTGTTGTTACATTTCCTTTTTCATCTCTGATTTTATTGATTTGGGTCTTTTCTCTTCTTTTTTTAGTTAGTTGGGCCAATGGGGTGTCAATTTTGTTTATTTTTTCAAAAAACCAGCTCTTCGTTTGGCTGATTTTTTGGAATGTTTTTCTTGATTCAATCCTGTTGATTTCTTCTCTGATTTTAATTATTTCTCTTCTCCTACTAGATTTGGGTCTGATTTGCTGTAGGTTTTCTAGATCCTTGAGGTGAATTGAAAGCTCATCTATTTGGTGTCTTTCCAATTTCTTGATGTAGGCACCTATTGATATAAACTTTCCTCTTAACACTGCTTTTGCTGTGTCCCATAAGTTTTGGTATGTTGTGCTGTTATCCTCATTTACTTCCAGAAAGTTTTTGATTTCTCTTTTGATTTCTTCTATGACCCATTGTTCATTCAGGAGCATGTTGTTCAATCTCCATGTGTTTGCGTATGCTCTAGGGATTCCTGAGTTGCTAATTTCCAACTTCATTCCTTTATGGTCTGAGAAGCTGCATGGTATGATTCTAATTCTTTTGAATTTGCTGAGACTTGCTTTATGGCCTAGTATGTGGTCAATCCTAGAGAAGGTTCCATGTACTGCTGAGAAGAATGTAAAATCTTTAGCTGTAGGATTGAAAGTTCTGTATATATCTGTTAGATCCATTTGGGCTATAGTGTCGTTTAAATCTACTGTATCCTTGTTGATCTTCTGACCGGATGATCTGTCTATTTCTGAGAGTGGAGTATTGAAGTCCCCCAGTACTACTGTATTGGGGTCTAAGTCTCCCTTTAAGTCCGTTAATAAATCTTTTAGATAAACCGGTGCCCTGTAGTTAGGTGCATATACATTGATAATTGTTATATCTTCCTGTTGAATTGATCCCTTAATCATGATATAGTGTCCCTCTTTGTCTCTCTTAACAGTTTTTGTGGTAAAGTTTATGTTGTCCGATATTAAGATGGCTACGCCCGCTCTTTTTTCATTTCTGTTGGCATGGTATATCTTTTTCCAGCCTTTCACTTTCAGTCTGTATGGATCTTTGTTGGAAAGATGTGTTTCTTGTAAGCAGCAAATAGATGGGTTTTGTTCCTTAACCCAATCAGCCAATCGGTGTCTTTTAACTGGACAGTTCAGGCCATTCACGTTCAAAGTGACTAATGATAAGTGGTAACTTTGCCCTGCCATTTGCCAAAGATAAGTTCTAATATATGCTTTGAATTCCCTGTGATCTTTTGCTGTGAGGTTTCCTTCCTTGGTTTCCTTCCTTTACCTTCTTTCATATTGATGACCGTGTTTCTGTGTTTCTGTGTGTAACACATCTTTAAGCATCTTTTGCAGGGCTGGACGAGTGGCAACAAATTCTTTCAATTTCTGTTTGCAATGAAAAATCTTTATTTCACCTTCATTCACAAATGATAGCTTTGCAGGATATAATATTCTGGGCTGGCAGTTGTTCTCTCTTAGTACCTGGGCTATATCTCGCCATTCCCTCCTAGCTTTTAGAGTTTCTGATGAGAAGTCAGCTGTGAGTCTGATTGGAGATCCTCTGAGAGTAATCTGACGTTTCTCTCTTGCACATTTTAGGATCTTTTCTTTATGTTTCACTGTGGAGAGTTTAATTACAACGTGTCGTGGTGAGGATCTCTTTTGGTCGTGTTTATTAGGGGTTCTGTGAGCTTCCTGTACTAGGATGTCTCTGTCCTTCTCCAAACCTGGGAAATTTTCTGCTAATATCTCACTAAAAAGGCCTTCTAATCCTTTCTCCCTCTCCATGCCTTCAGGAACTCCTAGAACCCGAATGTTGGTTTTTTTAATAGTATCCTGAAGATTCCCGACAATATGTTTCAGATTTCTAATTTCCTCTTCTTTTCTTTGGTCTGACTGTATCCTTTCCTGTTCTCTGTCTTCTAAGTCCGATATTCTCTCTTCTGCTTCACCCATTCTGTTTGTAAGGCTCTCTATTGTGTTATTCATTTGATCTATTGAATTCTTCACTTCAGTCACTATCACAGTTTCCTGTTGTACTAGTTGTTTCGTTTCATTTTGATTCCTCCTTAATATTTCATTTTCACGAGAGAGATTTTCTATCTTGTCCATTAAGGATTTGTGTAGTTCCAGAATTTGTTTTTGAGAACTTCTTAATGTTCTTATCAATTTTTTGAGATCTGCTTCTTGCATTTCTTCTATGTCATCATCTTCATAATCTTGAATTGGGGTGTCTTTTTCATTTGAGGGCGTCATGGTGACTTCCTTGTTTTTATTACCTCGGTTTTTGCGTTTGTTATTTGGCATATTGGAGATATTTGGTTTCTTCACTGTGGTGCTTTTTCTTGTTATACTATGACTCTAGATTAAGTGGACTATCTGTTTTTGATGGAGCCTTAGGGCTTGAGATGGGTGTGGCCTGAGAGCTCTGTTTGGTGTGCCAAAGGTGACACTCCCAGGTTAGGCGTGGTAAATCTCTCTCTCTCTCTCTCTTTTTTTTTTTTTTTTGATTCAAAAGGGAAGTAATTCCGCACAGCTGAACGAAGTTGGAGGTAGTTAGCAGGCAAATGATATACCCACAGGAGCCAGAGATCGGAAGCTCTTTCCCAAGATCCCCACAGGGAATCTGTTCGGCCCTCAGAATGGGCTCAAATTCTCCTTCAGCCTCCCACTGGGTTGCCAAAGTTACGGAATTGTAGTGTCTCTGGAGAGTGCTCACGTGAATTCCGTGAGTTCTCTCCCCCACCGTCTCTTTTTTCACAGTCTCAGTTCAGTAGCACCACAAATTTACTAGCTCCTAATCTCCTGTTAATTTGCCCCGCCCAGAGTCAGGTTTTTCTGCTAGGCTCAGGGCCGGTGCAGACCTGAGGTCGCTCTGCTTATGACGTATGTCCAAGATGGCGCCTGCTCTTTGTCTTGCTCGCCCTTGAGAGGTGAGCGGAGAGAGAGAAACCCGTGTCCGTACTAGTCACCCTTTTTTCTCTCTCTCTCTCTCTTCCAGTTAGCCTTGTGAACTTCCCCCCCCCCGGGGGTCGTTCCCTCTAGTCTCCTCTCTCCGCTTGCCTGCCGGTGTCTCGGGCTATTGAGGTTCGGCTCACCTCGCGTTCCAGTGCTGGTGTGTTGAGTCTGCCGCTGATGTCCCGAACTGTGGGCTCCCACGCTCTCCACGCAGGTCCGCTGTGAGTCACGCGTTCTGGAAGAGTTTCTTCTGCTGTTTCCTCCCCTACTCTTCCTTGAACCTGCAGTATCTCCACTTTTATTAAACTATCTCTCCCCAGACTATCAGTGTGCTCCCTTCCTATTCCGCCATCTTGCCGGCCTATCTATTTCTTTTTTTTTTGTTTTTTGTTTGTTTTTGACAGGCAGAGTGGACAGTGAGAGAGAGAGAGACAGAGAGAAAGGTCTTCCTTTGCCGTTGGTTCACCCTCCAATGGCCGCCACGGCTGGCGTGCTGCGGCCAGCGCACCACGCTGATCCAATGGCAGGAGCCAGGTACTTATCCTGGTCTCCCATGGGTTGCAGGGCCCAAGCTCTTGGGCCATCCTCCACTGCACTCCCTGGCCACAGCAGAGAGCTGGCCTGGAAGAGGGCAACCAGGATAGAATCCGGTGCCCCGACCGGGTCTAGAACCCGGTGTGCCAGCGCCGCAAGGCGGAGGATTAGCCTAGTGAGCCGCGGCGCCGCCCATTTCTGATTATTTCTAAGTAATCCTATGATCAATTTTTTGAATTCCATTTTGGACATTTATCAATTTCTTCATCTTCATATTCCAGTATTGAAGCAATATTTTATTTTGGGGGCATCATGCTGTTTTCCTTATTCTGATTTTTTCAATTGCTGAATATATTATTAAGGATTTGTGTTGCTAATTGCTGGTTGATGGATTATATCTTTGGACTATGGTTCTGTAGCTTAGTTGAATGTCTTTTCTTTCAGTAAATACCCAGAGGCTTGTAGTGGGTGTGGTCAAGGAGGTCTGCTCAGTACAGGTTGAAGGTAGGGTCCAAGGTAACAACAAAGTTGTGCATGGTAAATCTCTATTTTTTTTAATCAGACGGTGGATTTGTTCTACTCTGTTGCTGTATTCTCACGGTCACCCCCTCTTCTCAATGGACACCAATGCTTGGGCACTAGCCCCAGTGGGTATATTTTTCATATGTGCTGCCACAAGAATCACACAAAGGATCCATGCTGTCCTCACTGTGAACACTGATGCTGCAGTGATGACCCTCATCAGGGAATCAGGGAGTCCTGAGCTTATTGAGACACCCACAGTGACTGCTGGAAGTCCCAGCCACACCCTGTGCCTTCCTACATAGCCACAGTGTTTTCACTGTCCTGGCACTCAAGGATCTCCCAGTCGCGATCTCCCAGCCCCCTATAAATTCTCCCAGCAAGACTCAGGTGTCTCCTCTCAGCTGGTTGCTGAACCTGTGAACACAAGCTTGCATAGCTGTTGTGTGTGTCCAAAATGGTGCCTGCTCTCTCTTGGCTAGTTACAGGACAGTGGTGCTGAGTGTTCATGGAAAGAGGAACATGCCCCCCCTTTTTTCCCTCTAGGTTGGCAGGTATACTGTTCCCCACAGGTCTTCAATCTGGGCCCATGCTAAGCTCTGCCCATGTTTTATTGTCAGTAGCTTAGGCTGTTGCATTCTGGTCTCATCTCACTCCAAAGCTGGTGCTGAGGTTCTGGACTGCTGGGGTCCTGAGGTGTGTGTGTCAGCTAACCCCATAGGGTCCCCCCAGCTTTCGTGGAGTTTTCTCTGCTGTTTTTTCCCTAACTCTTCCCTGGAATTATGTTCTCCACTTTTTTTAAACTATCTTCCCCTAGACTAGAGCAGTAAGCTCTCCAATGTACTTTTTATTTGACATATTGAATTTTTTATTTCTAGTATTTCAGTTTAATTTATCTCAAAATCTCAATTTCATAGGAAAATTTTCCTCCATGTCATATTTGGGTTTCTCTGCTTTATGAATGTCCTTCTTGTTACTTCTGAGCAATCCCATGATCATTCCTTTGAATTCTTTTTAAGGTGTTAATCAGTCTCCTCATTTTCAAATTCTAATATTGAAGTATGGTTGTGTTCCTTTGGGGGAGTCATATTGTCTTCCTTATCCTTGTTTCTTAAATTTCTGCATTTAGTTTTTAGGCATTCGTGGAAATACATGTTGGTTTTCTCCTCTGATGGCTTTTATATTTGGACTATGCCTCTGTGGCCTACTGGCTTGTTCACTTTTTCGGTGAACACCCAGTACCATGTGCTGGCTTCGCCAGCAAGGTCTGGTCATTGCTCTAGGGTGGGGCGAGTATCCAGGATGTCACACAAGTTGAGCAAGGTAGATCTCTTCTATTGTTAGCAGGAGGAGAGTATGATCACCTCTGTTGGCATAATCACACCCTTATCTCCTCTCTTCCAAGGTGATCAGTGCCCAAGGTTAACCCACATGGGTGCTACACTCACTGTGCTGCAGCATAAACTGTGAGCACAGATCTTACTCCTATGACCTACCCTCATGGCAAGAATGGTTTAATGGTTCTGCTTTGAAATTGCTCAGGTTCCTCTATGACTTGAGCCTTGGGTACAGAGAATTGAATAATGTCTGTTTACCTAAAGACAGCAATTGAAGTGGTGGCTATTTCTTATAATCCCAGATGATCAATAATAAGACTCCCACTACTTCATAGAACATAAAAGATACTGAAGAGCTCCAGCAAAGCTACTCAGACATTCAAGACTGAACAAACTAATAACAGAAACTAAATTGCTCAGAGGATTTCTCACAGAAATACAAGCAGCAATTTATACCTTGCAGAGCTAGGATTCAAACTTAGAGCATTGTAATTTCACGTATCTTCATAATTCAGCTACATGCACTCTACCTCGGTTTTACATGTGATTGATTAAAGGAATTCATTAATGTAGTTGAATAATTTTTTGTGCAGAGAAAATGAAAGATATTAAATAATTCCAACTCGATGTGTGGTTTGATAACAATTTTACTTGGGATATAACAGAATAGTCAGTTCTCATTTCAATTCTTATCAGGTAGATGCTATGAGGCTCTGTTAGGGGCATGCACTTTCTCTGACCCAATGAAAGGATGTGTGTCAAGAATTTATGGCCACATTCTGACAGTTATGACTCTCTGATAATTTCCATTTTATGCTAAAGTTGATAATGCATATCTCCAATTAGGTTCCATTATCCATAGAAAACTGCTCTTAAAAGCTCTCTATGCAATGAGAGTTTCAACTTGATTTCTGGAAGTCAATTCATTCAGAGTCATATGTTTGTAGTTTTGCTAAGGAAAAATTACTTATGTTTTGCAATGCGAAGAGACAGGTAACACAGATTATTTATAACAAAGCCTTCATAAAATGAGGGAAGCACATTTTTTTATCCGAGGGAGACAGGCTGTTTATCCTCTGATGAAGCATCCATAATCATGTAATAAACATAGTGCCACTGGACTAATGATTTAAGTGTATTTGAAAGTAAGTTGTATACTCTAACAGATTTTTTAATATTCTCAGTATTAATTTTTTAAGCTAGTACTGAGAATGATTGGAGATATCAGTAAAAATTCTTATCATTTAAAATTTTATATGGATTAATTTTTAATATTCTCTTGCTCTTTCCTCCACTCCATTTTTTTAATTAATAAATTTATTTGAAAGTCAGATTCCACAGAAAGGAGAGAGAGAGAGAGAGAGAGAGAGAGAGAGAGGTCTTCCATTCGCTGGTTCAATCCCCAGTTGGTTGCAACTGCTGGAGCTGCACTGATCCGAAGCCAGAGGCCAGGAGCTTCCTCTAGTCTCCCACCCAGGTGCAGGGGCCCAAGGACTTGGGCCATCTTCTACTGCTTTCCCAGGCCATAGCAGAGCTGGATCAGAAGTGGAGCAGCCGGGTCGCGAACCAGCGCCTATATGAGATGCTTCAGGCCAGGGCGTTAACGTGCTGCACCACAGTGCCAGCCCCCTCCGCTCCTTTCTAAAGCAACATGTATTCATCAAAACGTTATTCCCATCATAAAGATGTGAAAATTCTGAGGATCTCTAGATATTTTTTTAAAAAATATTTTAAAAATTTAAATAAAACATTAGGGGCCGGCACTGGTAACGCTGCCTCCTGCAGTGCCGGCATCCCATGTGGGCGCCAGTTCAAATCCTGTCTGCACCACTTCTGATCCAGCTCTCTGCTATGGCCTGGGAAGCAGTAGAGGACGGCCCAAATCCTTGGGTCGCTGCACTCTTCTGGGTGATCCGAAGGAAGTCCTGGTTTCTGGCTTTGGATAGGCCCAGCTCCTGCCATCGCAGCCATTTGGGTAGTGAACCAGTGGATGGAGGAAGACTTTGCTTTCTCTCTCTGCCACTGACTCTCTGTAACTCTGACTTTCAAGTAAAATAAATAAATTTTTAAAAAAATGTTCATGGGAAATGAGATTAAAAGATAAGTTTAAAAAATGTTTTACTCAATAACAATATTTTGCCCCACAAATAAAAAATGTAATGTCTCCTTATTTTATTTCAAAATGATTATAGATTTACATCAATTATATTTTAAAAATAATATAATTAAATTAATTACACAGATACAGAAAAAAGTCCAATGAAACAAGATGGATATCATCCACACAATGAATGATTCATCAATCCATTAAAATATACTTTTTAAACTCTGATAATGTATGTATTGTATATATTCTCATATCTCAAATTGTAGTGATGAGAAATTTTTCAATTTGTAAAGTACAGATGAGAAGTAAAGAATCATTTTGGAGGTATTTACTCAAGCTGGGGACTTGTGTGCTACCCAAGACATTTTTGAAATTGATTTTTGTTTCTTTATATCTGAATTGTATGCTTGCTTGTTTTTGCTTATTTGACCCCTCTTAGCAAAGCTATACTAATTTGAGAAGCTGGATTTTGGTACTGGATGGTAACAGCTTTTGTTTGATTTTTTTACATGGTTATGTAATCATTTGTTTCATTGACAGTCCTTTCAAATATGGCTATGAAAATGTGCAAAGTTCTATACTTGAGTGTCGTCACTATTCACTTCTTGGAGAAGAAAATATATTCAAATTTTACACATAAATTATTGATTGTACAAGAATATTCAACCCAAAATGACTGCAGCCACCTGACTCTACCAGCTGTATGTACTAATTTTGGAAGAGGCAAGAGATTGCTATTTTGAATTTGATACAACTGTGACATTGGATCCTGTACATTAGCGCCTAAGCCATACCTGTAGAGTATATAACCTAACCTATTACAATGCACCATCAGATAAGACAGGTACCTTGCCTAGAGAAACATGGCAGATGATAGAGAACGGTGCACAATGAGAAAACGCCCCAGGCAGACAGCTGTTTTGGTAGAGATTGCACATTATAATCTAGAACGAATATTCAAGTTTGTAAAGCATATTCATCACAACATTGATTCTGTGATTAAGAACAGCCTATCCATACAGGTCCAGGAGAAGACAAATCCTTTCAACCAATCTAATAACTGGTTGGAGAAAGACTTAAGACATTAAAACCTAGGATTTGGCATGACCCTGAAGTAAATAGACTATCCTATACACATCTAACTTCATTTCAAAGAAATGAAGTTGTTTTCTGAAGAGATCAGAGAAATAGTGAAAAATGAGATACAATGCAATGTGTTATTCCATAATGGAAGGGATAACAGAGGATTAGAGGAATTTATGTCACACATAGTAACACTTCTGGAATCAGTGATCAGGAAGAAAAAAGTCACAAAGACATTTTTCCTCAGAGAGAGAGAAAAAATCCACTCCAACTCAGGACTGCAAAAAATTGCCTTTTGTGGAGATTCTGAGTGTGTGGAACTTTGGCTCAATTATCAGCAAATCTATGTATGAAAATCTATATATATGGCCGGCGCCACAGCTCAATAGGCTAATCCTCCACCTGCGGCGCTGGCACACAGGGTTCTAGTCCCGGTTGGGGCACCGGATTCTGTCCCGGTTGCTCCTCTTCCTGTCCAGCTCTCTGCTGTGGCCCGGGAGTGCAGTGGAGGATGGCCCAAGTCCTTGTGCCCTGCATCCGCAGGGGAGATCAGTAGAAGCACCTGGCTCCTGGCTTCGGATCAGTGCGGTGTGCTGGCCGCAGTGCACCGGCCTCAGCGGCCATTGGAGGGTGAACCAACGGTAAAGGAAGACCTTTCTCTCTGTCTCTCTGTCTCTCACTGTCCACTCTACCTGTCAAAAAAAAAATCTATATATGAAAAAAAATTAAATGAAAAATTACTGAAAACTAATAGCATTACCTTGTGATTTTTAATGTAAATGAGAGAAACATACTCAGAGGATAAAAGAAAAGCTCATTGCAGGATTATCTTTAATAGCTAAATTATCAAAATGTTCAATAACGGAAGAATTTTATGTTAATAATGGTTTAGTTATAATAAGAGAAGATACTAAGAAGATATTCAAAATTATGCACAAAAATTAGTAACATAATTTTTTTGTAATTTAAGGGAAAGAAGAATAGAAAATGAAATTTATGCTATTAACATGATTATATAATTATATGTATATGTATGTATAGAGAAATATTGAGAATTACACTAAAATTATACATTACCCTTTTCTGGACATACAGATCATCTAATTTTCTCTTTTTCACATCTCTTCTCCATTTCAAATCCCCTGCTTTCAAAATTAGAAAAAATAACCTGAAAAAGTAAATGGTCACAAAGTGACAAAACTAAAATATTACCCAACTTGAAAGCTAGACAGTTCTCCTGCCACAGCTTATTGATGCTGACAGGGAACATGTGACGCTCGGTCAGAGGGAAAGCATTTTGATACTCATGGTGTAGTTGTCACACTCCAATTAGACGGCTGAAATCTTCCAATTCTGCAAGTCTTACCCTAAACATCATCTCCCCATGAAATAATCACTGATTATCACAACTAACTATACCTCAGAGTTATATGAGATATAACTTGTATCTCTTTTTAGCCTTTTATAACAATTTGGCAGTACCTCTCTTGTACTACTCACATAGCTTACATCATCTTATAATCATTAACATATGTACTACATGTGATCCTTGAATATGGAATCACTCTGAATTTGTCTACTAGCTTTACCAGCATCCTTCAAAATGCCAAAGAAGAGATTTCCAAAACACTGATGATAATCATTTATTTGATATATAAATAAGCTTTCAGAGGCTGATCTCTTGAGCATCCAAATACTTATATTTGATCACAATTTAATTTTATTTTATAATGTTTCTATTACTAAAAATATGACCATATTCGTAAATTTCCTAAAAACACATTTACCTCAAGCATTATTTTAAACTTCCAATCTGTCTTTGTTGAACCCACAATGGTCTTCTTTTTTTTTTTTTTTTTTTTTTTTTTTTTTTTTTGACAGGCAGAGTGGATAACGAGAGAGAGAGACAGAGAGAAAGGTCTTCCTTTACCGTTGGTTCACCCTCCAATGGCCGCCACGGCTGGCGCGCTGCGGCCAGCGCACTGCGCTGATCCGATGGCAGGAGCCAGGTGCTTCTCCTGGTCTCCCATGGGGTGCAGGGCCCAAGCACTTGGGCCATCCTCCACTGCCTTCCCTAGCCATAGCAGAGAGCTGGCCTGGAAGAGGCTCAACCAGGACAGAATCTGGCGCCCTGACCAGGACTAGAACCCGGTGTGCCGGCGCTGCTAGGTGGAGGATTAGCCTAGTGAGCCACAGCGCCGGCCTACAATGGTCTTCTAAAGGAATCAAAAGCAATAGTACATAGACTTAGAAGCTCTTATAAAGGAGGCAGGCGGATAGGTACAGGAGCCAAGTTCATCTTGTAAATGGACTCTGAAAAGCTATACATTTCCATCACAGAGAAAATAACCTCAGGGCATCTTTGCTGACGACCCTCAAACTGTGTGAAACTGGTATAAGATGCAGTCTCACATAGTGGGTATTGAAGATTTCAGGTGTTAGAATTAATGATAAAAGAGAGCTGATGACACTGGGGAGAGGACACACTTTCAAAGTAGGTTAAGGCAACCAGTGGAAATTATACCTTAGAGAATCTAGAATTCAAACACTATCCTAACCTGAACTTCAAGTGAGGAAACAAAGAGTAGCTCTGGAAAATATTTTTATCAAATACACAATTGCTATTGTAAAATTATTAGAAAAGTCTTAAAGAAAATATTTGGAAAACTAGCATTTCTATTATTTATGCAGTTAAAACAAAAAAGGCAAACTCTTCTCATGTAGGAGACATAGTTTCTGGACTCCAATATACTTGGTAATGCACTAGAATGCAACCGTATGACTCTTCTAAATCATCCTCAGGGTTTGGCACTACAAATATAGGAAACTTGCCAAGGATAATATGATGCTATTGTAGTACATTGAATAATAATTCTCATAATTTGGCTTTTAATATTATACTATAACCTTAGCAGGCCTGATAGTTACTTCAGCAACAATTACTGTGCCATCATTTACATTCACACAGAAACATGACAGTGTTTAGGGGTACTTTTCCCATAAAAGATCAAAGTGTAGGATTCCAGTATGGCTGAATATGGAAAAGATATGCTGATTTTGACCAGGGGAAGATAGCAGAAGAAAAACAAAGAAGTGTATTCCCGGGGAGAGTTGGAGAGAAGTTTGCATTGGAAATGCTACTGAAAGAAGAGACACCGTGGAGCTTTATGGAAAGAGCAGATGCACAGCAGCAAGCAGGGACATTACACGTGACTCCAGCAGTGGGGGGCTGCAGGAGATGACAACTTCTGAGATGAGGTTAAGGCAGACTGTGGCAGCACATGCCCTGGCGATATTGCATGAGGGTGACCTTGCAGACCACACTGATTTGAGTCCTGCCTGGAACCCTTGCAGGGAGCAAGGTATACATCTAATAGAGTGAAGGAAAAACACATTTATTTTTCCTGATCCTCCCTACAAGGACCCCCAGCAACTAGCTCTGGAAAAATCCCTGTTTTCTCCAATGATAAACATGCTGCAGGATGGAGAAGGGAACCAAACTGTGGATCAAATGGACCTAATTGATATGATTTTATATATGAACATTTCATTCAACATTTGAAGAATTCACATTCTTTTCATCAGTGGATGGAACTTTTTTGAGGATTGTCCATATGCTTGGCCATAAATTAAGTTTCAGCAAATTAAAAAATATTGTAATCATACTATGCATGTTTTCTGACCAGAATGAAGTGAAGCTGGAAATTAACACTCAAGAATCTTTAGAAAATAGGCAAACACAAGGAAATTGAAGAACATGCTCCTGAATAAAGAGTGGATCATGGAAGAAATCTAAAGGAAAATAAAAAAAAAATTCTGGAAATGAATGAAGATCTCAATACAACATATCAAAACTTATGAGACACCGCAAAAGCGGTGTCAAAAGGGAAGTTTTAGCAATTGATGCCTACATCAATAAAATGGAAAAGCATCAAATAAATCAGCTATCCGCGCATCTTAAGGACCTAGAAAAATAACAATAAACCAAACCAAACATTAGTGGGAAGAATGAAATAATTAAAATTAGAGAAGAAACAAATAGAATTGAAACAAAAAATGCAAAATATCAGTGAAATAAAGAGCTATTTTTTTGAAAAATAAATGAAATTGATACACCATTGGTCCAACTAACCAAAAAAAGAGGAAGAAGATCCAAATTAATACTCAGGGATGAAAAGGGAGATTGATGATCAATTTCTGTTCACAATTGATCATAATGATAGGACTAAGAACCAAAGGGATCATATAAACAAGAATAGTGTCTGCAAATACTAGCTGATAGAATCAAAAAGGGAGAGAACAATCCAACATGGGAAGTGAGATACACAGCAGACCCATAGAATGGCAGATGTCCTACACAGCACTCTGGCCTCAGACTCAGCCCTTAAGGCATGCGGATCCGGCTGAAAAGCCCATGAGAGTATTTCAGGCATGGAAAGCCAAGACACTCTGGAAAAAAAAAAAAAAAAAACATAAATGAAAGATCTCCACAAGTGAGATCCTAGTGGAAAGAACGGGTTATTAAAGAAGGAGGTACCTTTCTCTGAAAGGAAGAGAGACCTTCCACTTTGACCATGGCCTAGTCTAAATATGATCAGAGTCGGTGAACTCAGGGGGCTTCCATAGCCTTGGCAGCTCATGACAAGAGCCTAGGGTGATTACTGAGGCCATAAACAAGAGTGTCAATTTGTTAAGTCAACAACAGGAGTCACTGTGCACTTACTCCTCATGTAGGATCTCTGTCCTTAGTGTGCTGTACATTGAGATTTAATGCTATAACTAGTACTCAAACAGTATTTTTCACTTTGTGTTTCTATGTGGGTGCAAACTGTTGAAATCTTTACTTAATATATGCTAAACTGATCTTCTGTATAGAAAGAGAATTGAAAATGAATCTTGATGTGAATGGAAGGGGAGAGGGAGTGGGAAAGGGGAGGGTTGCGATTGGGAGGGACTTTATGGGGGGGAAGCCATTGTAATCCATAAGCTGTACTTTGGAAATTTATATTCATTAAATAAAAGATAAAAAAAGAAAAGGGAGATTTAACAACTGATAACACAGAAATAAAAAGAATCATCAGGAATTAATACAAAAAGCTATATGTCAACATATTGGAAAACCTAGAAAAAATCGTTAGATTCCTGGACAAATACAGTCTACTACAACTGCGTCATAAAGAGATAGGAACTCTAAATAGATGAATAATGAAGTTGAGGTAATCAAATCCAAAAACATATCAGAAAATCATTCACCCAGACCAAATGAGATTTACCTCTGGAATGCAGGGATGGTTAAACATATACAAATCAATAAATGTGATACATCATATTAACAAACTGAAGATTAAAAATAATATGATTATCTCAATAGATTCAGAGAAAGCATTTCATAGGATACAACACTGTTTAATAAAACCTTAAGAAAAGGGTATAGAAGGAGCTTTCCTCAAGAAAATCAAGGTAATTTCTTGTAAATTCACAGCCAATATTTTATTGAATGGGGACCTGTTGGAAGCATTCCATTGAGATCCCGAATGATATAAGGATGCTCACTTTCACCATTGCTGTTCAATATAGTCCATGAAGTTTTAGACATTATGCAAAAAAAAGAAATCAAATGGATAAAAATTAGAAAGGAGGACATCAAATTATCCTTCTTTGCAGGTGACATGATTTTATATATAGAGGAACAAATTGACTCCACTAAGAGACTATTGGAACTCATAAGAGATTTTGGTAAAGTAGCAGGATATATAAAACTAACATAAAAATCAATAGCCTTTGCATACACAGATGATGCCATTTCTGAGAAAGAACTTAAAGATCAGTCCCATTCACAATAGGTACCAATTTTAAATACTGTGGAATAAATTTAACTTAGGAGATTAAGGATCTCTATGATGCTAATAAAAACACTAAAGTAAAAAAATAGAAGATACAAAACAATGAGAAATTTTTCCATATCCTTCAGTTGGGAGAATTAATATCATCAAAATATCCACACTATCGAGTGTAATTTACAGATTCAATGGGATCTCAATCTAAAGACCTACGATACTCTTTTCAGATGTCAAAAAAAAAGATGCTAAAATTCATATAGAAATACAAGAGACACTGAATATCTAAAGCAATATTGGACACCAAAAAAAAAAAAAGCCAGAGGCATCACAATACCATATTTCAAGACATACTCTAATGCAGTTATAATCAAAACAGCCTGGTACTGGCACAAAAAATAGACATGTAGACCATTGGAATTTAATAGAATCCCCAGAAATCAATCCATGTATCCACAACCAACTAATCTTTGATAAAGGAGCTAAAATCAATCCCTGAAGAAAGGATAATCTGTTCAACAAATGGTGTGTGAAGATTGGATTTAAACATGCAGAAATATAAAACAATATTCCTAATTACACCTTATACAAAAATCAACTCAAAATGGTTCCAGGATTTAAATCTATGACCTTATAACATGAAATTACTATTCAAGAACATCAGGGAAACTCTGCAAGACATTCCATTGGCAGAGACTTCTTTGATAGACTTCAGAAGCGCAGGCAATTAAACAAAGCTAGTGAAATGGGATTACATCAAATTAAGAAGCTTCTGCACTGCAAAGGAAACACTTAAAGTGTAGATGCAACAAACATAATAGAAGAAAATATTTGTAAACTATGCAACTGAAAGAATCTGTAAAGAACTCAAGAAACTCAACAAAACAAAATTTCTAGTTAAGAAATGGACAAAGAACTTTAGCAAGCATTTTTCACAAAGAAGTATAAATGGCCAACAGACACATGAAAAAAATGATGAGGATCAGTAGTCATCAGGGAAATGAGGTTTCACCTCACCCCAGTTAGAATGGCTCTCATAGAGAAATCGAAAAACAATAAACACTGGCAGGATATGGGGAATAAGTTTCCCCAAACCACTGTTGGTGAGTATGCAAGTTATTGGGGAAGACAGTTTGGAGATTCCTCAGAATGCTGAAAATAGTTATATCATATGACTCAGCAATCCCACTCCTGGGAATTTACCAAAGAAAAATGAAATTAGGATATGAAAGTGTGATCTGAACCCCCATGTTTATTGCACTTCAGTTCACAATAGTTAAGATATGGAAGCAACCATGATGCCCATTCAAATGAACTCCCATTTTTCTCAACAAAATGAATGCAACTGGAAACAATTATACTTATTGAATAACCCCACCCCAAATAGACAAATACCATATGTTTTCCCTGATCTGTTATAACTGATAGAGTATAAACAAGTAATGTATAATTATTTGTGTTAGTATCTGTATAAAATTATTCTTTTGCATATACTGTTAAAAGAAAATGGCTTAAAGTCAAAATTAACTTAATTATTATCTTGTAACCACAGGAAATATTTAGATGTCACATTCTCAATAATTCTATTTCATTGAATGAAATTATGAATGATTAATTTACAAAAAAAAAAAAAAACGTATATGGGGGCTGGTGCTGTGGCTTAGCAGGTAAAGTACGAGCATCCCATGTGGGTGCTGTAATAAGTCCCAGATTCCCCACTTCTGATACAGCTCTCTGATATGGCCTGGAAAAGCATTATTGGATGGCCCATCACTGGGCCTCTGCACACATGTGGACACCTGGAAGAAACTCCTGGCTTCTGGGTTCAAACTGGCTGTTGAGGCCATTTGGGGAGTGAACTAGAAGTGGTCCTTTTCTGCCTCTGCCTCTGAAACTCTGCCTTTCAAATAAATAAATAATTTTTAAAAACTTGTAAATGGGTTAAATGGTCATTTATGTATTCATTTATTGTTTATAGCCATTGTCTATTTTCCCTCAAAACTACAATATTTTTTTGCTTTTTCCTGTTAAACCTTTTATTCAGTGAAATATTAAACCTCTTTACTGTGATGCAAATTTAAAACATGCTATTTCAAAAAACTTAAAAAAAAGAAAGGTAGAAGGAAGTAGTGGGAGAGAGGGAAGAAGTGAATATCAATTTTATTAGTCTTAAATCTATAAATCATGTTGAATATATTAAAATTAGATAAAATTAAATAAAAAATAAAAGGATACACACAAAGTAAAAATATTAAGGTAAAAATAAATATTTATTGTTAAGTGAGGAATTTTATAAAGAAACAAACTTCAGATGGCTTTAAAAAAGGTGTAAATATTTAAGGTTTGTAAGCCATATTACTTCTATTGCAAATACTCATCTATGACATTATGGTGCCAAATTAGCCACAATGTCATTTTAGCTGTGAACAATACATAACTGCTTAGGTCTGTCCCACAAAGAACTTTATTTACAAAAACAGGCAGTAGCACAAATTTTACCAGGCCATACTTATTGAACCCCTAATTCATAATAATATTTTAATAATATAGTTACAAATTAGCTAGTTAGAACAAATGGACCCCTGTGCTTACACTATAGCTTTCATCTGAACACATTATACTCTACCCACAAACACACACTTGTAGTTAGCCTTGCACTGCTTCCATCTCCTTGCATCTGAAAAGTTTACGTCTCCAGAAATTCCAGTCTTCATATGTTCCTGCCAGAAATCTCATTCATACTCCATAGACCAATTCTAAACTTGCTTTCGTTCCCCTCAGATATGTGAGTTTCCTTCTTGCTTTGTGTTGTTTTTGAAATTTTTATTAACATAAAGAGAACAGATTTCAGGTTCTCTATAACAGTATCAGTTTATTTTTGGTTATAATCTTTATCAGCATGCATTTAGTAAGTAAACTCCAGTGTACCAAATGTTCAATGATCAGTTATTTATTTTTATTTTTTTTTATTTTTATTTTTTTTGACAGGCAGAGTGGACAGTGAGAGAGAGAGACAGAGAGAAAGGTCTTCCTTTGCCGTTGGTTCACCCTCCAATGGCCGCCGCGGCCGGCGCACCGCGCTGATCCGATGGCAGGAGCCAGGAGCCAGGTGCTTTTCCTGGTCTCCCATGGGGTGCAGGGCCCAAGCACCTGGGCCATCCTCCACTGCACTCCCTGGCTACAGCAGAGGGCTGGCCTGGAAGAGGGGCAGCCGGGACAGAATCCGGCGCCCCGACCGGGACTAGAACCCGGTGTGCCGGCGCCGCAAGGCGGAGGATTAGCCTAGTGAGCCGCGGTGCCGGCCTAATGATCAGTTATTTAGATAATAAATGCCTTAAAAGCACTTATATTTGAAAGAAGAAAAGGAAAGGTATAAGGTAAATTTCATGAGAACTATTTGTCTGGAAAACTCCAAGTAAATCATAAGTCCTTTAGTCTTCATTTCTAAATAATTTTAGAGTAGAATGTACCCATAATAGAATCTTGCTAACTTGGCTGGAATATTGGACAATCAATACCATATTTTTGAATAAAAATTATTACTATTTATCCAAATTGATCCATCAATTTTATAAAATCATTTAATTTCCCCTGTGAATGCAAAGGAAATAAAGACTTAAATAAAGATGGATGGTTACTTTCTAATGACATTTGAGCCAATAAATTTTCACTTTATCAGAGCTTCAATATTATCATAGACAATTGCATTTTTCATGGAAAATATGCCGCCAGAATAGAGAATTTACATTACCAAATAAATAATAACTTGTCCTCTCCAATATTTGTATATTCACTGAATAATTAATTAGTTCATTCTCTTTATTTTTTTTACTCAAGGACTTCAATTTTCAAGTAGATCAACAGATCAATACATATTTCCAGAGGACATATGATTCTTTGATGAGAAAGGAATTCTCATAGCTCCTTTTCTTCAAGCATTCTCACATTTGTCTTCATTTTTTCTCAAAAATTATGCAAGTTCTTATAGCACATTACTGTTATGAAAAATCAATCCCAAAGCTTTGCTTTTGTCAAAATCTTGGGAATAAAGTCCCTTCTTCTGTCCTGGGGTGATTTAAGATCTAAATGGTTATTGTGGGAAGAAGGTATAGCAAAAATGTCAGATTTAGGCAAAAGGGGCACACAGAACATAACAGAGAGTATCAAACAATTTACGGATCGGAGTTTAATTTTCAGAGGTATTTCCAGGAATGTTTATGTTACAACATTGTACTCAGAGTGGGCCAGACTACCACAATGAGAACTTCCAGAAACCACTGTGAGTCAGATTTTTGAATATAAATTTGTGAATCCCTTGAGCAAGAAAGACCCTCCTGCGCCCTATATTTTACAGACTGGATATTCCTGAATACAGTTATAGGATTTGCTGAGACACACTAAACCATCTGAAATGACCACAGACAATTGGATTTAGATTTGATTAGGGGGAAGGCCAAGGTACTTGTGTGGCAGTGACAGATGGGGGCCAGAGGAGGCTACATGTGGAACATGTATCTGCTTGTTCCCTTCCAATGTTCAGAGAGTGTTGGCATGAGTCATTACTCTGTTGGAAAGACATTACTCTGATCTTCCCCTTCACCTCAGGGATTACCTTGTCCATTGAATTGACAGTACCAATAAATTCAGGGATGATCCTTAGGGAAGCCCTAGACCATTATTCCACATTTTCCCAGAAGGGCCATCCATGGTCTTCCAGTGGCAGTGGTGGTGGGGATTGTGGTTATGAGTGACTTAAGTTGTCATTTACAACCTTGGTCAGGTGTCTAAGCAGTTGTTCATGCAGGAGACATTGACAACCATCTTGAGGGAATTGCCATACTTGTAATATTTCATATACAAACATGGGAGCATCAGCAAAGTGTGAAAAAATGATTGCCCTTTTGGCTTCAATTTTCAAGGAAGCCCAGACTTCTTAGCAGTGGTCACACCACTGGATTTTATGAGGTATTTGACATCAGTATTATCCCATTCGATGTTGGTAAGATTGCACTGCTGGATTATGGAGAGGTTTTCCCATTGATGACAAATTTCCCCTTCTCAGCTTTCATTGTGCCATGCTACTTGCCATGGCTGGAATCATACTGGAAACTGCAGACTATGCAGCTGATGTCAATGAAAGGATCATTAATGGCAACAATATCCATCCTGCCAGATTTAAAAGCAAGCTCTTTGACCAGGTACCTGTTATAGACCCATGGGCACTGCATTAGAAGCTACAGTTGTCTATTCCAATGAAAGAAACCAAAGAGCTAATATCAATTTTTTTAAAAAATATTTTATATTCAGAGAGACCAAAACCCAGCTCCCATCTGTTACCTCATGCCCCATATGATACCTATGATGACCAAAAAAGTCAAGGTTGAAAAGGGAGCAGGGAACTCAAACTATGTGTTTTTCAGGGACTCAATTACTAGTCATAACCATTGCCAACCTGTATCTGAATTGTCAGAAAGCTGGAGTCAGAAGCAAACTGAGTATGGAACGCAGGGAAACCAGGAACCTCAATGAGGGACATAGTTGCCTTAACCATTAGGTCCAACCTTTGCCACCAGTTCTTTTTTTGTTTGTTTGTTTTTGTTTTTGTTTTTGACAGGCAGAGTGGACAGTGAGAGAGAGAGAGAGAGAGACAGAGAGAAAGGTCTTCCTTTTGCCATTGGTTCACCCTCCAATGGCCACTGCGGCCAGCGTGGTGCGGCCGGCACACCGCACTGATCCAAAGGCAGGAGCCAGGTGCTTTACCCTGGTCTCCCACGGGGTGCAGGGCCCAAGGACTTGGGCCATCCTCCACTGCACTCCCTGGCCACAGCAGAGAGCTGGCCTGGAAGAGGAGCAACCAGGACAGAATCCGGTGCCCCAACCGGGACTAGAACCCGGTATGTCGGCGCCACAAGGCGGAGAATTAGCCTAGTGTGCCACGGTGCCAGGGCCCCCAGTTTTTGTTTGAAACATAATTCCTCATATTCAGTTTCTGTGTTTACTTGAAATTTTCTTTATTGTACCAATTAGTTTCACAACATAAAGCAGTTTGGCTTAGAGTAAGATAAAATGTTTGAAAAATTGTTGGTAGACTTTTTGTATCTTTTTGTATTTTTACCATGATTGCATGTTTATTTAACATTTGTGTTACAGTTATTTTAAAAATTCTCGTGCTTGGTAAGCATTAATAAAGTAAAAAAATGAAATTAAATTTATTGTGCAAATTTGTGGTTGATTTTAATTGATCTTAAGTTGAAAGCCTGTTGTTTCATTTATTTTTCTTTCGTTTTAAAAGCTTTAAGAATAATGGAAAATTATCGGGTTTCTTAACAATGTTTGGGAATTCACTGAGACGAGAGAGATTCTGGAGACTTCTACAGTGAAATGAAATAAAAATCTTTAATTCATCTTTAAATATTTTCAGAGTCATAGTCAAACAGAAACTAGTTGCTAAAGGTGACTGAAGGAAAGTAAACATCTGTGTGAGTAATATTAAAAACACTAAATTATACTTTTTAAGGATAATGTAGGTTAAATAATTGAAGATCAGTAAAAGAAGATAAATAACAACATAATTTGAGAAACATATTTTAGAAATCACAGTTTTAATATATTCAACCAATTAAATAATAAATTTGTATTAAAATCAGAATGAAAGAGGGGCTTGTGAATAGAGGTATTCCAAGATAGTTTTATATAATGAATGATAGTACTATCCATATTTAAATTCTGTAGCCAAAAATGAAATGCTGAGGAATATCTAACCAGCATTTGCTTGTTCCTCTTCTCTTCCAAGAACTTATCATGTTTCTTCTATCATATTTATTTAGAAGCCATCCTGCTGGTAAAACCTGGGACACAGTGCGACAAGGGTGAAACCTGAGACATAGAATTTTATCTGAGCAATTAGTATTTATTTTCCAAACTAGAAAATAGAACGCAAGATTTCTCTGTGGCATGTGGTTCTTGAATGGGGAGAAAAATCCAGGAATATAGCTTTTCTGAGAAGTAAACAAAGATTAATATGTAGTAAGAATAATTTAACGACAAAGTAAAGATTGCAGAAAGTATGAGAACAGAGGTGACACAGGGAGGTGACAGATGAATCTCTGTACCTAGATCATCTTGGAAATTAAACTTACTGCACCTTCATTCTTCCATAGATTTTGTGGTTTAACTTGTCCTTGTTCTGTAATAACATATTTTAAGATATTGCTTGAATGCCTCTTACAATCCACAAATATTTCTAACTCCACCATTTGGGGCAAGTCTGATTGAGCATGTCCCAAATTGTACATCTCCTCCCTCTCTTATTGCCACTCTTATATTTAACAGGGATCATTTTTCAGTTAAAATTTAAACACCTAAGACTAATTGTGTGTTAATTACAGAGTTCAACCAATGGTACTAGAACAAAACAAAGAAAAAATACTAAAATGGATAAAGTATTACATTGTACATCAACAGTCAGGACAAGAGCTGATCAAGTCACTGTTTCTCATAGTGTCCATTTCACTTCAACAGGTTTCCCCTTTGGTGCTCAGTTAGTTGTCGCCAATCAGGGAGAACATATGATATTTGTCCCTTTGGGACTGGCTTAGTTCACTCAGAATAATGTTTTCCAGATTCCTCCATTTTGTTACAAATGACTGCATTTCATTGTTTTTGACTGCTGTATAGTATTCTATAGAGTACATGTCCCATAATTTCTTTATCCAGTCTACTGTTGATGGGCATATGGGTTGGTTCCAGGTCTTAGCTATTGTGAATTGAGCTGCAATAAACATTAATGTACAGACAGCTTTTTTGTTTGCCAATTTCATTTCCTTTGGGTAAATTCCAAGGAGTGGTATGGCTGGGTTGTATGGTAGGGTTATATTCAGGTTTCTGAGGAATCTCCAGACTGACTTCCACAGTGGCTGAACCAGTTTGCATTCCCACCAACAGTGGGTTAGTGTCCCTTTTTCCCCACATCCTCTCCAGCATCTATTGTTGGTAGATTTGTGAATGTGAGCTATTCTAACCGGGGTAAGGTGAAACCTCATCGTGGTTTTGATTTGCATTTCCCTGATTGCTAGTGATCTTCAACATTTCTTCATGTGTCTGTTGGCCCTTTGGATTTCCTCTTTTGAAAAATGTCTATTGAGGTCCTTGGCCTATCTCTTAAGTGGGTTGTTTGTTTTGATGTTTTGGAGTTTCTTGATTTCTTTATAGATTCTGGTCATCAACCCTTTATCTGTTGCGTAGTTTGCAAATATTTTTTCCCATTCTGTCGGTTGCCTCTTCACTCTCCTGACAGTTTCTTTTGTAGTACAGAAACTTCTCAATTTGATGCAATCCCAATAGTTAATTTTGGCTTTGACTCCCTGCACCTCCAGGGTCCTTTCTAGGCAGTCTTTACTGGTACCTATATCTTGCAGGGTTTTTCCAATGCTCTCTAATAATTTGATGGTGTCAGGTCGTAGATTTAAGTCTTTAATCCATGTTGAGTAGATTTTTGTGTAAGGTGAAAGGTAGGGGTCATGCCAGGGGATTCCAATATAATCCCATCAACATGGCAGGTACCAATGCCATCTCACTAGTCCAAGTGATCAATTTCAGTTCACAACTGATCACAATGATAAGTCTAAGAGTCAAAGGGATCACACAAACAAGACTAGTGTCTGCTAATAATAACTGATGGAATCAACGAGGCAGAGAACTATCCATCATCAGAAGCGGGATACACAGCAGTCTCATAGAATGGCAGATGTCCTAAACAGCACTCTGGCCTCAGAATCAGCCCTTAAGGCATTCAGATATGGCAGAAGAACCCATGAGAGTATTTTAGGCATGGAAAGCCAAGACACTCTGGAAAAAAAAAAAAAAAAAAAAAAAAACCTAAATGAAAGATCTCTGTGAGTGAGATCCCAGTAGAAAGAATGGGGCCATCAAAGAAGGAGGTACCTTTCTCTGAAGGGAGGAGAGAACTTCCACTTTGACTATGACCCTGTCAGAGTAAGATCAAAGTCAGTGAACTCAAAAGGCTTCCATAGCTTTGACAACTAGAGCCTAGGGAGATTACTGATGCCATAAACAAGAGTGTCAAATTGTTAAGTCAACAACAGGAGTCACTGTGTACTTACATCTCAGGTGGGATCTGTCTTTAATGTGTTCAATGTGAAGTAATGCTATAACTAGTACTGAAACAATATTTTGCACTTTGTGTTTCTCTGTGGGTGCAGACTGATTAAATCTTTACTTAATATATACTAAATCAATATTCTGTATATAAAGATAATTGAAAATGAATCTTGATGTGAATGGAATGGGAGAGGGAGCGGGAGATGGGAGGGAAATTATGGGGGGGGGAGGGAACCATTGTAATCCATAAACTGTACTTTGGAAATTTATATTTACTAAATAAATAAAAAAAAGAATAAAGCTGGGGAAGAACCCAATACTCTGGAAGGTGGCCTGACTATTTACACTGTGCTAACTCCACGTGGCAGGATGCTATGACACAATTAGAAGTGTTTCTGAGGAACGCTTAACGTCGGAGAAAATGTTTTCAACATGAGCAAACAGCAAAACACCTTATAAATCGGCATGCATACTGTGATGTGAGTAATTCTATTACAGGAGTGAGCCAACGCATGGAGTCCCAGGAGGAAATGATGCATAGGCTAGCCAGAGGGTCATTTTTGGGCAATAGGGCATTGGTAGAGGATTTAAGGTCATGTTTCTCAAATAAAAAAAAAAAACAATCCACAAATATTTCTATTTTCATTTTCTTCTTCAATATTAGTATTTAATATATGAGTATTTGAAGTATCAATGTTAGTTTGTTCAGATACAAAGGAGACTATTTTTTTCCTTACAGATCTCAAATTCTAAATGTCCAAAGAGATTAATTCACAGCCTCCTGGGAATATGTATGGGACAAACACTAAGTGCACGCTGGGAGAGAGAGTGTTACTGTTCATTATTGCACCAGAGCTCTTTGGTCCTTATATCTAAAAGTTACAATATTGTTTATGAGTCAGTTATCTAAGTTAATGCCATTGCCATTAATATGCCATCTTTTTCTTCCTTACTTCCTTCTCTCCCTCCTTTGCACTCTCTCCTTTTCTTCCTTCTTTCTTGCCTCCCTCCCTCCCTTCTCTCCTTCCTTCCTTGCTTCCTTCCTTCCCTTCTTCCTCTTTCTTTTATTCCTGAAAGTGATTATTTAAAAGACATTCCTCAGGGGACTTGAGTAAGATAGCTTTTTACATGGATGAAGGAAGCAAGCATAATGGATAAGTATAAAAGATAAAATCCTTAAGTGAAATGAGCATGGTTTCTATAAGACTTGAAAACTGGATTTGTTCAGATGACTGCTTCAGAAAGCAGTAATATCAATGCCTGTGACACTGGATATGGTAGGAGCCCAAGCAGAATAAGTAGAACTTTTGAACAATCAGTCACAAAATGATTGAATCAGAGAAGGAAAAGGATGACCATGCCAAAATTTGATGGCAGTAGTAAGAGGACTTAGTAGCATGAAAACAACATGAGTTTGGATTGGGAGCAAGGAAATGGAAAATCTGGCAGTGGTGAGAAACTGTTTATATCAGGGAAGACATGGATGTTGGTCAAAAAATCAGATTCTCTCTGTGAGGGAAGAGAGACAAATATGGAAAGGGGGAAATTAGAAGTAACCATTTAGTTTTGGATGCAAATTCAAAGTATCAGAGTGGAGTCTCAGAATCAGCCCATAAGGCATTCTGATGTGGCTAAAAAGCCCATGAGAACATTTAAGGCATGGAAAGCCAAGAAATTGTGGCAAAAATGACCTAAATGAAAGATCTCTGTGTGTGATAACCCAGTGGAAAGAAGGGGTCATCAAAGAAGGAGGTACTTTTCTCTGAAGGGAGGAGAGAACTTCCACTTTGCTCATGGCTCTGTCTAAATACTGACGGAGTTTCTGAACTCAAAAGGCTTCCATAGCCTTGGAAGCTTATGACAAGAGCCTAGGGTGATCACTGATGTCATAAATAAGAGTGTCAATTGTTAAATCAACGACAGGAGTGCACTTGCTCCCCATGTGGGACCTCTGTCCTTAATGAGTTGTACTAAGAGAATTAGTAAAACTTGCCTTCAAATAATGCTATTATTATTATTATTATTATTATTATTTTGACAGGCAGAGTGGACAGTGAGAGACAGAGACAGAGAGAAAGGTCCTCCTTTGCCATTGGTTCACCCTCCAACTGGTGCACCCTCCAGATGGCACACCGCGCTGATCCGAAGCCAGGACCCAGGTGCTTCTCCTGGTCTCCCATGTGGGTACAGGGCCCAAGGACTTGGGCCATCCTCCACTGCATTCCTGGGTCACAGCAGAGAGCTGGCCTGGAAGAGGGGCAACCGGGACAGAATCCAGCACCCCAACTGGGACTAGAACCCAGTGTACTGGCGCCACAGGTGGAGGATTAGCCTATTGAGCCGTGGCGCCGGCCCAAATAATACTTTATACTTTGTGTGTCTGTGTGCATGTAAACTGTTGAAATCTTTACTTAGTATAAAGTTGATATTCTGTATATAAAGATAATTAAAGATGAATCTTAATGAAGAATGGGATGGGAGAGGAAGCAGAGAGTGGGATGGGAGTGGAGGTGGGAGTGTGGATATAGGGGAAAGAACTGCTGTGTTTCTAAAGCTGTACCTATGAAAGCTATATTTATTAAATATAAGTTTTCTAAAGTATCAGAGTGGACTCAGGATTTCACTAGCCAAATATATATGGAAATATGTATATATACACATAACTATTCTTTAAATCTATCCTATTTGAAAGACCAGTAAAAAGAAAAATCTTTATAGCAATGATCATTTAAGCATATGAATATTCATTTTTAAATGTTACTCTCTACTAAAGCAGCTACGGAAACTAGCATAACTGTATAATCTACAGCTGGGAGAGAAAAAGATATATTTTTGACCCAGTATATTCTTGAAACAATTGGTACCCAACATGGGACATTCTGATGAGTAAATTATATAAAATTATTAGTGAAGTAAATCTCCTAAAGACAATAGGAAACTGAATCAATATTGGTTTGAAAAATAAAGATATAAATAAATGAGAGACGGGAAATTTTTCTTTGCTAGTTAATTCCAAATGCTAATTGCATTAGAAATTACGAAATTAGATTAATACGATAAAAGCTAACTCAAGCAAGAAAAATCTTAGGATGCTAAGTCTAGTGGGTGTAAGTGTAATCAGAACAGGATATTTATAGTCTTAGAGTACTTGCCCACACAAAATTACTAATTCAAAGTGAAAAAGAGTCATTTAACATGGAGAAACCTGGATGACTCTGCCTTAACATGTACATATTTTCTCAAAACTAACAGGAATATTGAAATTATTTCCCACTTGATATGTTGAAATTAAGGGAATGCAGCATCGCCCATGTGCTTTGGCGGTCAAACACAAATAACTACAAATGAATCATGATGAAAATAATGAAAAAACATTGAGAAATAGTTTACAAAATAGAGAGATTGAATCTAAAAAAATCAGATCTGGGAAAGTAAAAGCAGAATGAACAGGGAAATTAAGGATGGAAAGAAACTAGAGACATAGTACTTACATGCAACACATTAAGCTAATGCTAATCTTGCTATAAAGCATTGACACAATTTTAAAAGCTGGAATGTATTCTACTACTAATTTGTTAATAATGTATTGTATCAGTTTTCTTATGATATTCTACTATACTTAAAAGACTATAGTAGTTTATAGAAATTACACACTAAAGTTTTCAGGGGTAGAAGAACACAAGGTAATTAATATTTCTAAAAGAAAAGTTGTACTATTCTTACATTTCTAGGTATTAAATCCATGGCAATAGAAACATTGCAATAAATAATGTGTTTTCTACAGCAGACTCATAGAATGACAAATGCCCTAAATAGAACTCTGGCCTCAGAATCAGCCCTTAAAGGCATTCGAATTCTGGCTAAAAAGCCTGTGAGAGTATTTCAGGCATGGGAAGCCAAGGCTAGATGAAAGATCTCTGTAAGTGAAATCCCAGTGGAAAGAAGGGGCCATCAAAGAAGGTGATACCTTTCTCTTAAGGGAGGAGAGAATTTCCATTTTGCTCATGGCCTTGTCTAAACAAGATCAGAGTTTGTAAACTCAAGAGGATTCCATAGTCTTGGCAGCTCATGACAAGAGCCTCAGGTGATAACTGATGTCATAAATAAGAGTGTCAATTGTGAAATCAACACTAGGAATCACTGTGCACTTGCTCCGCATGTAGGACCTCTGTCCTTAATGAGTTGTACTATGATAATTAATGGAAAAACTGTCTTCAAACAATACTTTATACTTTGTGTGTCTGTGTGGGTGCAAACTGTTGAAATCTTTACTTAGTATAGAGTTGATCTTCTGTATATAAAGATAATTAATTAATTAGGATGAAGAATGGGATGGGAGAGGATGTAGGGATGGGATGGTGTGCGAGTGGGATGGTGGTTATGGGAGGAAGAACCACTATAATTGAAAAGTTGTATTTTTGAAATTTATATTTAGCAAATAAAAGTTTTCTATAAAAAAAAGAATGTGCTTTCTAAATTAGCATAGTAAAGCTGATTTCTTCTGCTGATGATCAGGATATATTAAGAGTGACCCCTGATTACCTGACCTGATTGACATAACTGTATAACCAGAGAAAATACATGAAATAATAGGGTCCAAGACACTCACACGTTAGTAAATAAAGGAAGTTTACTCTGAAAAGTGGAAACAAATGAGATGAGACTTATGTGGACCCAGGTAATTAGACTAAAAAATTCCTAAATTATGATGAGGGACAGATGATGCCAGAAAACCTTAAATTGAGGAGGTGGAGCTTTACTGAATTCATGAAAGAGCCACCTAAAAAGATTAAAGAAATCATTCACAGTCCACATACAGGGCTAGAAATAATGTGATTACCAACAACCAGGATGGGAATCCTAAACATTCAAGATATCAGCTAGACTACTAGAAAAGGCCTTGACTTAGTATTAGCGAAATATTAACTCTACACTAATTAATGCCATGTTTCTAACAAACTTAAAGGAAAGCTGAAAAGGCTCTTCCCAAATGGTTTAACTGCATCTCATTACAAAACTCAAAACATTCAGGCCTGCGCCATGGCTCAATAGGCTAATCCTCCTCCTAGCAGCGCCGGCACACCAGGTTCTAGTCCCGGTCTACAACTCTACCTGTCAAATTAAAAAAAAAAAAAAAAAAAAAAAGACTTCCAGCACCATGACTCAATAGGCACACTGGGTTCTAGTCCCAGTCGGGGCACCGGATTCTGTCCCGGTTGCCCCCTTCCAGGCCAGCCCTCTGCTGTGGCCAGGGAGTGCAGTGGAGGATGGCCCAAGTGCTTGGGCCCTGCACCCCATGGGAGACCAGGAGAAGCACCTGGCTCCTGCCTTTGGATCAGCGTGGTGCACCAGCAGCAGCACGCCAGCCACGGTGGCCATTGGAGGGTGAACCAACGGCAAAGGAAGACCTTTCTCTCTGTCTCTCTCTCTCACTGTCCACTCTGCCTGTCAAAAAAAAAAAAAAAAAAAAAAAACCCTCAAAACATTCATATCAATACAAAAATATTGTAACAAAAAGATAAAATTGGCAATGTGTGGCATTCAATAAAAAATTGTGGTATATCCAAAGGAGCATAAAATTGTATAATTATTATAAAAAAAGAAAATGAAAACGTTCAAACAACTGTCTTAGGTATGGCAATGATGAGAGATTTAATAGACAAGGATATTAAAATAGTTATTATGGCTATACCATGTTTGTTGACAAGAAAAAATTATCAAATGTGTTAAATGAACATTGAATAACTAAGAAATAATCACATTGAACTCTTAGAAATGAAAATTACAATATTTGAATAAAGAATTTTTTATGATTTTTGCATTAATCATAGGAATAGAGTTAAATAAAACTTAGATTAATCTAAACTGTTATTCAAGCCATTCAACTCTTTCTTTATATTTTCCCCTTCCCCGTCCAATAACATCCAAGAAAGATGTATTAATATTTTAAAATATTTCAGAACTCTTTAGTCATCTAAATTTCTCTGTATCTCTCTGTCAGTTGATGCTTTATATGTTTAATTATATTTGGTTTATGAAATTTTCATGTGATGTTCAGTTGTTTCTGTTAATGTTTCCTATTTCATTCTTTTCACTGATTGCTTCCCTTTTTATATGAATGAAATATTATCATGTACAGCTGCTGAAAACATATTTATTTTGTTTTATATGTGTGATTTTAATCTTATTTTGGTGCTGGTGCTGTGACAGAGAAATTTAAGCCTCTGCCTGCAGTGTTGGCATCATACATGGGCACTTGTTACAATCCCGGCTACTCCACTCCTGATCCATCTCTCTGTTAATGCACCTGGGAAAGCACTGGAAGATGGCCAACATGCTTGGGCCCCTGCACTCATGTGGAAGACCCAAATGAAGCTCTCATCTCTTGGCTTCAGCCTGGCCCAGCTCTTGCCATTGGAGCCAACTAGAGTGAACTAGCAGATGGAAGCGTTCTCTCTCTCTCTTTCTCTCTGCCTTTCAAATTAATAAATAAATCTTTAAAAACCTTATTAACCCTATTTTACGTAATTTCATTACATTCAAATTTCATTTTATTAATTCATTTCTTCATCTATTGACAACATATTTTTTTTTTTTTTTTGACAGGCAGAGTGGACAGTGAGAGAGAGACAGAGAGAAAGGTCTTCCTTTGCCATTGGTTCACCCTCCAATGGCCACCGCAGCTGGCGCACTGCGGCCAGTGCACTGCGGTGATCCGATGGCAGGAGCCAGGTGCTTCTCCTGGTCTCCCATGCGGTGCAGGGCCCAAGCACTTGGGCCATCCTCCACTGCACTCCCTGGCCACAGCAGAGGGCTGGCCTGGAAGAGGGGCAACCGGGACAGAATCCAGCGCCCCGACCGGGACTAGAACCCCGTGTGTTGGCGCCACAAGGCAGAGGATTAGCCTACTGAGCTGCGGCACCGGCCTTGACAACATATTTTTGAATAAATTTACAGTAACTTGAGAGTCTGTCATTTATTTCATGAATTGGTTTTTCTCTGTTTACTCTAAATATTAGCACATCAAAATTTTCTTTTAAAATTTATTTTGTTTAAAATTTTTTTTATTTCGAGATCCAAGATGGCTGAATAGTGAGCGGTAGATAACCCTGACCTCAGCATAGAAATATACTAGAAAAGCAAAGGAAAGGCCATGTTCCCGTGGGACTAACAGAGAGAGATTTTCAATGGAGACTGGTCATAACAAAAAGAAAATTCCATGGGGCAGTGAGGAGAGAAGACAGACACTCCATTGCTGGAATGCACTGACAGCCACTCCTGTATCTATATGGCCAGCAACCAGTTGGGAAGCACTATCATACCAGGGTAAACTGAGAAAGGTGGTTTTGACATGGAGAATTCCAGAACCTACACTGGACCAAAGTAGAGCCTGGGGAGCTGGCAGGGATCTTTGTGACTATTGCGGTGCTGTGGGAAGGGGGGTCATGTTGATTTCCACCCCTCATCCACCCAAGGTATCAGACTCAGTTTTCTTTAGAGGGCTAATAAAGGAACTCAGCTCTGTCTTGTGGAATGACAGGCAACCCACTGCTATCGGAGGCATTATTACAAAGAAGTATATGCTAACAAATTCAAAAAATCTAGAATAAATGAATCTCTACATAAGTGGAACCAAGAGATTACACTAAGAGATTATCTGAACTCACAAAAGAATTAGGCAAAGATGCAGGATATAAAATCAACACAGAAAAAAAATCAATAACATTCTTATACACCAACAATGCTCTGGCTTAGAAAGAATTTATAGAATCAGTCCCATTCAAATCGTTGTCAAAAATTCTAAATATCTTGGAATAAATTTAACTAAGGATGTGAAATATGTCTATAATGAAGTTATAAAGCATTAAGGAAAGAATATAAGGAGACTCAAAACTAGAAAAATCCTCCATATCCATGAATTGGAGGAATGAATGTCATGTCATTGAAATGTCCATACTACCTAAAGCAACTTACAGATTCTTCAAAATACCAAAGATACTCTTCATAAAAGTGGAAAAATACTAAAATTCATATCAAAACAAAGAATATCCCAAAAAACAATAAAATCAAAATTGGAAGTATCATAATATCAAACTTCAAGAAATATTACAGGGTTGTTACAATCAAAACAGTTTGGTACTGACACAAAAAAAAGACATGTGGACCAAAAGAACAGAATACAAACCCAGCAACTGATCCACACATCTACAAGCAACTAATCTTCAACAAACAAACTTAAATCACTCCCTGGAGAAAGAACAGTTTCTTCAACAAACAGAGTATGGAAAATTGGTTTCCACATACAGAAGTTTGAAACAAAACCCCTACCTTACTCCTTGTACAAAAATCAACTCACAATCAATTAATGATCATTCCAATGTAATATATGTGCTGTTGAAGCAAGCACAGATTAATGACCTAACCTTAAGACCTGAAATCATCAAGTTACTTAAGTAAACCAGGAAATGTTATAAAACTTTGGCCTAAGCAAGTCCTTTGGGGTAAGACACAGGCAAAAAAGCAAAAATAAATAAATAGGATTACATCAAGCTAAGAAGCTTCTGGAAAGAAAAGGAAATAATAAAGAGAAGAGACAGCAAACAGAATGGGAGAAAATATTTGCAAACAATGCAATGGATAAAGGACTCCTATCCTGAGTATATAAGGAGCTCAAGAAACTCAGTGCCAACAAAATAAACAATCCAGTCTCAAAATGGACAAAGGATACGAACAAGCATTTTTTAAAGATTGAAACACAGATAGCCCATAGACGCATGAAAAAATGCTCAGGATCATTAGCCATCAGGGAATTGCAAATAAAAGTCACAATGGGGTATCCTATTCCCACAGTGAAAATGGGTTTTTAATCAAAAAAATTTTTAAAAAGTGCTTGAAAAGTTGTAGAGAAAAAAAAAACACTTTAATACACTGTCAATTGGAATGAAAATCAACAACAATCTCTGTGGAAAACTTTGTGAATATTCCTAAAAATACTGAAATAAATCTACTGTAACCCAGCTTTGCCACTCCAGGAAAAATATCTAAAGGACAGGAACCCAGCATATGAAACAGTTTTCTGGGGCCAACGCTGTGGCGCAGCAGGTTAATGCCCTGGCCTAAGGGCTGACACCCCATATGAACTCTGGTTCAAGACCTGGCTGCTCCACTTCCGATCCAACTCTCTGCTATGGCCTGGGAAAGTGGTACAAGATGGCCCATGTCCTTGGGTCCCTGAACCTGCGTGGGAGACCCGAAAAATCTCCAGTGCAGCTCCGACAGTTGCAGCCAACTGGGGAGTGAACCAGCAGATGGAAGACTTCTCTCTCTGCCTCTCCTT
The DNA here is from genome assembly GCF_051225735.1 of Oryctolagus cuniculus. Taxonomy (NCBI): domain Eukaryota; kingdom Metazoa; phylum Chordata; class Mammalia; order Lagomorpha; family Leporidae; genus Oryctolagus; species Oryctolagus cuniculus. The sequence continues at coordinate 27,877,138 of NC_142867.1, forward strand.
TCTCTGTGTAACTCTGATTTTCAAATAAATAAATAAATCTTTAAAAAAAGAGTTTTCTGTACCCCTATGCTTATAGCAGCTCAATTCACAATTGCTAAGTTATAGAGTCATCCCAGATGTTCATCAACTGATGACTGGATAAAGATAATGTGGTATATACACACAATGGAATATTACTGAGCCATAAAAAATGCCATTCTGACATTTGCAACAAAATTGACACAACCAGAAATCATTATGCTGAAAAAAAATGAGCCAAGCCCCTAAAGACAAATATCACATGTTTTCTTTTCTTTTATTTGTGTTACTTAATGTATGAGAGAGAATATAAAATTTGTATTGCTATAACATCCTTTGGCACATAAAATACTGCTTCCCTGAATGATACCTTATAAAAGACAATATACTCCTCTGTCCAATGTCATGAAAGATGGAAGTAGCAGAGGAAGGATGAGAGCTCTTGGTGTAATAGTAAAGTTTTTCTCTTAATTTAAGTGTTGATTGTGAGTTGGTTATGATGAGAGGACAAAAACACATTTATCTGTACTCTTATATGCATTTCTTGATATGTATATTATATTTCATTAAAATATTTTAAAAAGTAAAAAATTTGATTAACATGTAGTGTTTGTACATTTTTATGGATTATATTGCAATACTTTAACGTAGATGTGCAGTATAGAGCAATCAAACTTTAACCTATCTTTCCATTTTCTTATCTCGTCTTTGTGCTTGGAGTTCACCATTCCTCTTTTTTTCAGTTTTTCATATAGTATATAATACATTATTAACAACTACAGTCATCCCACTGTAGTACAGAACATCAGAACTAGTTATTTTTATCTCACTGAGTTTTTGTTCCTCTCACCCAAAATCCTTCTATCTTCATCCCTTCCCATTCCCAATCGCCAGCAAGCAATGTTCTCAGATCAATAAGTTATTAAAAACCTTGCACATATGACAGAGAACATATTTTCTTTTTCTTCTTTCCATGTCTGCCGTTTTCACTGAACATGGATTTCCAGTTCCATTGATCTGGCTGCAATGTGAGAATCTCATTCTTTTCTATGGCTAAATAAATTCTCCCTTTGAAAATTGCTTTTGATTTTTTAAAGATTTATTTATTTTTATGAAATGCAGAGTTACCAAAAAAAAAGGAGCGATTGGGGGGTGGGGGGAGAGAGAGAGAGAGAATCTTCCATCTATCACTGGTTCATTCCCCAAAAGCTTCAGTAAACTTTCATTAACCATTTGATCAAACTCTTGAATTTAATTACCTACCCTAAAAATTTCACTCAAGAATATTTTCAAAATGTGTTTCTGGCTGCCAAAATGTCTAATATATTTGAGAATAATTTTAGTGAACATTCACATTTAAATGAAGTTTCATTGATTGTAAAATTGCAGATTAAAAGTTCTTTACATCCATGCATTAACTAGGCTAGGGCACATATATTAGGATAATAACCCTGAAATGCCACAATAAATTATATTTCTCGGTACATCACTGTGTGAAGCAGATAGAATAAAGTATCTAGAATATAGGGAAATTTGGTTTGGTGAAATATTCCATGGGCCTGGAAAAGTAACAAACATTTAATGAGAGTTCAATAAATATCTGATGCAACCACTAAATGGTTAATAAAAATTTAAGGAAATGTGGACAGAAAAATAGGAAAGATTTTACAGTTGTGAATTTCTTTGAGAGAGATAATATTTATAAAATATATGCTGTTTGTTTAATGTATCAACATATGCCAAGAGTAACTGCTGTAGGACTTGGTTCTAATTAGGAAAACAATTAGTTTACATCTCTAACTGAGTGTGAAAAGATTCCTAGAAACATAAATAGGGTGGTGTTTTTCTTAAGAATGTGAGAAAAGTTCCGCAAATAATAGTTGAGTTTTAGGTGATAAAATTGGGAGAACAGAGCATATAATGGGTTTTATTAGTTCAGTCCTCAATCTCTCCTCTCTTTCCTTCATTACTTTCTCTAACTGTGCACTCAATGTATTTTAATATAATTCTGGGGTAGTAATTAGTGTGAGCTTGCTAAATATCCCAACTGAACTCTAGTTATTCTGTTATTTGTTATTATTGAATCTAGCCTCTCTATTTTAATTGTTACTAATTTATTTTAAAAGCATATATCAGTTTATAACATATATTTATTCACACAAATAAATTTGTTTGGCTGTAGAAATTTATTATCTAACAATAAATGACTTTAATCCTTAGACCTTTTATATTCTATTAATATTTATAATGAAATTTCAAAATAAGAAATAAAGATACAATGTTGCTATATTTTTAAGGAAATTTTAAGAATTATTTCTAACTCTACATCTTTTTTAAAGATTTTATTTACTTATTAGAAATTCAAAAATACAGAGAGGGGAGAGAGAGAGAGAAAATGAGAGAGACAGAGAGACTTCTTTCATCTGCTAGTTCACTGCCCAAATGGCTGCAATGGCCAGGCCTGGGCCAGGCTAAAGCTAGGAGCCAGGTGCTTCTTCTGAGTCTCTTATGTGGATACAGGAACCCAAGCATTTGGGCCATCATCTGCTGCTTTCCAAGGCATGTTAGCAGGGAGTTGGATCATAAGCGGAGTAGCTGGGACTGGAATCAGTGCCCATAAGGGATGACAGCACTTCAGGTGGAATCAACATTCTGTGCCACAGTGTGAGCCCCTCTGCTCTACATCATATTAGTAAGTCCACAGCCTATCAATATGTCATGGCACAAGAAAGCACTGGCATTCCCTATAGAAGCAACTCTCCTTTCCTATATTTCTGTCTAAAATACCCAAATTACTACCCCTTTACTTTAGCAAAGTGAATTTTCTGACATTTCATATGTCATTTACTTTTTTCCCTATTTTTCTTAACCTTACCACCTTCAATAATTTGTCAGATTCTTCAAATTCAGAAACGTGTGGATGCATGCTAAAAGGACCGAAACACATCAGGAATCTAATTTTTCTTGACAACTACATTATGTAACCTCTAGCATTGGTATATTTTACATTTCCATGTTTTCCCTGATTTGATTGACACATAGTGTACTAAATTGCTTTAGCTCTTGAATATATTTTCCTGATTACAGCTTTAAAAATGCCACCCCCCTGATAAGTGAATATGCTCTGATTTTCAGAAGCAAATATTCTTATAATTGAAGGAACTCTTTGTCAGAGTTTTTTTTTTTTGGAAATATCAAGATGTATCTTCTTATTTAAGATTGGAGACTTAGCTTATATTGACTTATAAATCCTATCACTTAGTTTGATATTTGGATAATGAATTTCCTCCTTCTGGACCCTTTAACATCCAGTTTATTAAAAAATCACATTAAATAGTAAAAGTCTATTCTAATAAAAATTACTGTCAGCCTTATTTAAAAATGTGAACGGTACTTAATGGTTATAACAATTTTACCTAGCTCTATGCCAAATATACATACCATAAATAATTTTCCAGAAGAAAGCATAGTCAAAAGGAGACAACTACATTGAAAACAACAGTTTGGATATTTCTTTACATATATGAAAACATGATTCTTTCACTGTGACACAAAGGATTTAAACAAAATATGAATTCAAATAATTTTACCAAATAAAAACATTATCTTACCAGCTATACTACTTTCCTAGGGTTGCCAAAACAGGTTACCATGAAATAACAGGCATTTATTTCTCAGTTCTGAAGGATAGAAGACCAAATTCAGGGAGTTTGCGGAATCATCCTCCAAAGGATCTATGGAAGAATTTTTCCTTTCCTCTTCCTAGCTTCTGGCAACTCCCAGGAATCCTTGTATTCCATGGCTTTCATTTGTATTGTGCCAATATCTACTTTATCTTAACTTGACTTTCATATCTGAATGATCCTCTCTTTTATCCTTTAAAAATATTGATGTTGAATTTAGGACTTATCCTATTCCAATATGACCTCTTCCTTAGTAAATATACTTTGGAGTTAAACAATTTTCAAGTCAAGTAACAGTTTGGAGTTCTAGGAGACATCACCCAAACCAGTACAATCTCCAATTATAAACATAAGAAATTTTAAGAATTCAAGCAAGTGAAGAATTTTACAAGTAAATCATTTAAAAAAGCTAATATCATCCCAGTATCCAATTGCCATGGATTTCTCTTAGGCATGGCATGCCTGGCTCCATGAAATGTGCAACACTACCTATTGCTGCATGTAAGAGACATCTCAGGTTTCCATGTGCTTTTTTAATTTTTTAAAGATTTTATTTATTTGAGAGAGAGAATTACAGACAGAGAGAGGGAGAGGCAGAGAACAAGTTCTTCCATTGGCTCATTCATTTTCCATATGACTTCAATGGCTGAAGCTGAGCCTATCCAAAGTCAGAAGCCAGAAACTTCTGGGTCTCCCACACTGGTGAAGGAGTCCAAGGACTTGGGCCATCTTCCACTGCTTTCCTAGGCACATTAGCAGGGAGCTGGATCTGAAGTGGAGCATCCAGGACATGTAGAGGTGCCCAAATGTGATGCCAGCACCTCAGGCAGGGATTTAGCCTACTGTGCCACAGCACCAGCCCCTCCATGTGCTTTTGTTGAGCTCTCCCTTTGGTCTGTGTTGGTTCTGTAAGACTGATCATCTAAACTAACTACTCAAGGCATAATTTTTAAAAGGAAACTGTAATTGGAGTTTATTACCAAATTATCCCTAAAGAGAACATCAGCATGAATCAATCTTATCTGAATTTTATCTCTGTTTACCTCAATCACTTATACATAGGACAATCTTCTTTGTTTCGCAAATCAGGAGACTTTGCGAAGTGCAGTGATGCACAAAGGATACACCGAACCAACAGGCCAGTAAGAAGACAGATAGATGTTTACTCTACCAGTAATTGTCCCTCTTCAACCAGAACTGTGTTTCCAAATATCTATTAAGCCATTAAATGAAATAATGTGGGACACCGTTTCTCTCATTTCCTTTGTACTTTGTCCTCTAGAGTGTTGATGGATCAGCACCTGTCAAATATGTTTCAATGATAACACTTCTCTGACTGTTCCTTTATTCATCCTATTCTATCTGTAACCTGGCTGCAATCATCTCTAATGCAGATATTATTGAAAATTTCTCCTACCAAGGAGCCTTAAATTGAGGAAAGTGTCTTCCTTCCTCATTTTCATTCATTTAAAAAAAAAATTTTTATTAACTGTCGCTCCCCGTCTTCGTGGAGGAACGACACAGGACCCTGCGCTGTTCTTTTGTCTGCTCGGCCCTTCCCGGGTTTGCTGCTTGTTCTTCCCGGGTTGGCTACCGTCCCTTCCACCTCCGTGGAAGGGCGGTTCCCCCTGCCACTTTCCCCACTTCCACAGGGGGAGTGGCACACCGCCGGCCGGCTCTCTCGGGGGCTGCACAGGTTTCCTTCAGATAGATGTTCCTGGTGCATGTTGTCTCTCTCCTCCTTTATAGTCCTCTTCCACCAATCCCGACTCTGCTACCCACACGCCGAGTACGCTGCTCTCCTGCAATCAGGAGCAGGTCCTGCTGTTTATTGGTTGAACTGGAGGCAGCTGTGTAGAAGCTGTTTCCTCCTCTCCCAGCGCCATATTGTGGGAGAGCAGATGCATAGAATAAGTCTTAATTCGAGTTAACAGTCTAGTCTGAGTTGCTCCCCACATTAACATGAAAATATTTCTTGCATTACAAAGCTACAGTTCTAAAAAGAAAACCAAACTTCCCTCATCTACTGGTTTCCCCCAACCTCTCCTCCTTCCCCTCTCTTCATTAGTTTTTTTCAAAGACATAATTTTAATCCAGTCTATATTCAAAGTCTTAACATAAAGTCTTATTTATGTTACATAAACATGTAACATAAATAATAACATTCAGTAAGTAAAAAATAAGAAGACCACAATCCCACAGGAATATAAACAACGACTAAAAATGAGACTAATATCCCAGAATGTCAATTTCATTCCAATGTATTTTTGTATTTTACATTACATATATAAATTACATATGGTAATATTCTTTAGGGGACTATTATAATGAAATAAAGTTGTATCCATTTTGTTGCAAAGACATGATTTCATTCTTTTTTTATTGCTAAATATATTCCATACTGTATATATGCCATAATTTCTTTATCCAGTCATCAGTTCATGGACATCTATGTTGATTCCATATCTCATCTATTGTGAATTGGACTGCAATAAATGTGGGGGTACAGGTGACTCTTTCATACATGAATCTCATTTCATTTGGGTAAAGTCCCAGGAGTCAGATGTCTGGGTCATATTGTAGATGTATTTTAGATCACTGAGGAATCTCCATAGAGGTTTCCACAATAATTGTACTAGATTACATTCCCAAAAACAGAGGATTAGGGCACGTCCCACCCACTGACATCCACATTGACATTTTTTTTTTTTTTAATTTTTCAATGGTAGCCATTCGAACTAGGGTGCAGTGAAATCTCATTTTGATTTTGATTTACATTTCCCAGGTGGCCAGTAATCTTGAGCATTTTTTTTCAAGTGTTTGTTGGCAATTTGTATTTTGTCCTTTTAAAAATTCCTGTTCATATCCTTTGCCCATTTCTTAACTGGATTGTTTACTTTGTTGTTGAGTTTCTGAGATCTTTATAGATTCTGGAATTAATCTTTTCAACAATTGCACAGTTTGCAATATTTTCTCCCATTCTGTCAGTTGTCTCTTAATTTGATTGATTTTTTTTTCTCTGCAGAAGCTTCTCAGCTTGATGTAATCCCATTTGTCTAGTTTGCTTTGATTGCCTGTGCTTCTGAGGTCTTTTCGAAGAAGTCTTTGTCTATGGCAATGCCTTGCAGAATTTCCTCCAATGTTCTCCATTAGTAACTTGATGGTATCAGGTCATAGACTTAGATCCTGGATCCATTTTGAATTGATATTTTTATAAGGTTTAAGGTATGGGTCTTGTTTCGTACTTCTGTACACAGAGATCCAATTGTCCCAGCACTATTTATTGAAGAGATTCTCCTTTCCCCAAGAAAATATTAGCTCCTTTGGAAAAGATTAGCTGGTTATAAATGCATGTATATATTTTTTTGTTTTGTTCTATATGTCTAGTTTTGTGCCAGTACCAGGCTATTTTCATGATAACTGCACTGTAATATGTCTTGAAATATGGTATTTTGATGCCTCCAGTTTTGTTTTTGTTGCTTAAGATTGCTTTCACTATTTGGTGTCTGTTGAGTTTCTTTATGAATTTTAGCATTGTTTTTTCTAGAGCTGAGAAAAATGTCCTTGATATTTTGGTTGGGATCTCACTGAATGTATAAATTGCTTTTGGTAGTATGAGCATTTTGTAGATGTCAATTCTTCTAATTCACAAATATGGAAGATTTTTTTCATTTTTTGTGTCTTCTTCTCTGTTTCTTTAATATTCTATAATTTTCATTATAGATAGTTTCCATATTTTTTGTTAAATTGATTCCAAAGTATTTAATTTTTTGGTAGCTATTGTGAATGCGACTGACTTTAGAAGTTCTTTCTCAGTCATGGCATTGTCTCTGTATATAAAGGCTATTGATTTTTGTGTGTTAATTTTATATTCTGCAACTTTACCAAACTTTCTTATGTGTTCCAATAGTCTCTTACTGGAGACTTTTGATGTATCTATCTATCTATCTATCTATGATATATATATACATATATAAAATCATATCAACTGTAAACAGGGATAATTTAACTTTTTCCTTTCCAATTTGTATCCCTTTGATTTCTTTTTCTTGCCTAATGGCTCTGGCTAAAACTTTCAGAATTATATTGAATAGCAATGGTGAAAATGGGCATCTTTGTTTGGTTCCTGATATTAATGGAAATGCTTCCAAATTTTTGGTGTTGTCATGTATTTCCTTGATTGTGTTGAGGAATGTTCTTTCTATATCTAATATGCTTACAGTTTTTATCATGAAAAGATGTTGTATTTTATCAAAAGCTTTCTCTGCATCTATCTTGATATAATCCTATGATTTTTATTCTTTAATTTGTTAATGTGATATATCATTTATTGATTTGGGTATGTTTAGTCATCCCTGCATATCAGGAAAACATCCTACTTTATCCAGGTCAATGATCTTTATGATTCATTGTTGGATTCATTTATCTGGTTCAAAAATGCTGTTTCACTCATAAAAGATACAACCTCCCACAGTATCACACAGTATCACCTAGACACCCAATACTTTTATGATTATGCAATAATCTCCAAAACATTCCAACCTCTTTCTTGGGAATTCTACTATCCTGTTTTCCATTTCTCTCTGCTGCTGTTGTTTATTGGAACATGTTTAAAGGTGCTATAAACCAATGATTTTATAATGCAAAAAATAATTTTAACTCTATTTTCATTCTGTTCTCCAACCATGAAATATTATTCTCACTTAATGTTTTAACCCTTTAACATTGTTATGCTTGTGAAAAATACGGGTAGCATAGTTGAAGGAGGAATGCACATGGATGCACATTTAGAAGCATATTTGTGCTGTCAACGATCATTATCAATATTAAAACCCTCAGAGGTAAATGGCATAATTCCCCTCTGTATCATGAACTCATGTTCATTGCAACCGATGATATTATGTATTGTACTGATGTATAATTTTAGAAGTAATGCTCCTTACCTGTTTATATAAGAACTGGAATCTTAATTCTAATATAAAGTGGGAAAACAATACTGTAAAGATGTATAAAGGGAACATTACAGTTTTTGTTAAACTTTCATAACTTTAATGAAAAACATTTTTGCACATATAACTATCCATAGTTGTAGACAATTACCCATAAAGGATTTCTTATAAATTCTATTGTATGTTTCTACTGTGCCTTTCATAATATCTGATGAAAACACTGATGCTTTGTGGTTCATAGTTTGTTTCTCATTTTGTTCCTGCCCTAAACATTCTGACTGAGATGTCAGCACATCATTTGAGGTCCTGTTACGGTGTCTTATACCTTATATCTTAATGACTCAAAGTAGAGCTGCAACGCACCGGCCGTGGCAGCCACTTGGGGGATGAACCAACGGAAAAAGGAAAACCTTTCTCTCTGTCTCTCTCTCTCACTGTCTAACTCTGCCTATCAAAAAAATTATTTTTGCATTATAAAATCACTGGTTTATAACACCTTTAAATATGTTCCAATAAGCAAGAGCAGCTCAGAACACTATAACTGAAATATTTTGAACTCAGTTTAGTGTCAGTTTTACTAGTACTGATCAGAAACATGATTTTGAAATACAGCACAAGGTATTTTAGGAGAAACACTGGCACAATTTTGCTCTCAATATATCCTGAAAATCTAGCTTTCTCAGGGAACACATACATTTACATAAATTTCAGTAACTTTTCCACATTTTTGGTATCTTGCTATCCACTTCTCATCAGCAGCAATCACAAACAACAGAACATCATTAATAGATTTCCCTTAGATCTATCTAGTCTTAATTTTAATCAATAAGTTGACACAAAGCTAAACTACTGCATAACATGTAATATGAATAAACTAATATCAGTAACAACAGATGTAGGTCAAAGATAATCAGAATATTTTAGCATTTATTTTAAATATTGTCTCCAGATATCACTGAAAAATGCATACATAATTGAGGCCTGCAATAAAATGTACCTGGGTTTTGACCTGTACGCGTGTGTGTATAAATCCATAATTTTCTTGGACTCGTTTTTCCTCTACACTTTCTTTTCTTTATTAAAAAATATTTGAAGAATCATAATTTATATACAAAGCATTACATGTGTAATTTATAACAGTATCTATTAGCCGACAAGTTTGGACGTAGAAAAACAGGTACAATGATCTACCATATACACAAAGAAATAGACATACTCAACATCTCTAAACTTTCTTTTTGTCTTTATTTTACTGGTTATAAGATGTAACAAGAGATCAACCCTCTTGAAAATTTTGAAGTGCATAGCATTATGTTATGAACTATAAGCACCATGTTGTACAGCCAATCACTAGAACTTCATCTATTGTAACTTAAGCTCTATAGCCATTGAAAAACAGCCCTTAACTTTTCTGTTCTCTCTAGCCCCTAGAAACCTCTGCTATGTTGTCTGTTTCTGTGATTTGACTATTGTAAATACCTTTTATAAGGGAGTTTTGAATGTTCTTGGAAAATATATGTATTTAAATTTAATTTTCCCAAATGCTTTTTGAAGTCCTTCATATACATGACATCTCTGACTAGGTTATTTTAGTTAGCAAATTCCCTTCTTTTGTTAAAGGCTGAATAATATTCCATTGTGTGTTTATGATACATGTTCTTTATCCATTCATCTGTCAATGGACATCTGTTTTTTTTTAACATAAAAATATATAACAGTCCCATGACATTTACCTAAATAAGTGTCATTTAATTTTAAATTTTCTAATCAAGAGGTGACTGTTTGGCATAGCAGCTAAGATGACACTTGGGATACCAGATCCCATATTTGAGTGCCTGGGTTCAAGCCTTGTTTCTTTTTCTGATTTTCAGCTTTCTGCCTATATACACCCTAGGGGCAGCAGGTGGTAGGTTAAGTATTTGTGTCCCTGTCACTCACTTGAGAGACCCCGGTTAACTTGTCGGCCTTTGGCTTCAGCTTGGGTAAACCCTGGCTTTTGCAAACATTTGAAGAGTGAATCAGGAGCCGGCGCCCGTGGCTCAGTAGGCTAATCCTCCACCTTGCGGCACCGGCACACTGGGTTCTAGTCCTGGTTGGGGCACTGGATTCTGTCCCGGTTGCCCCTCTTCCAGGCCAGATCTCTGCTGTGGCCAGGGAGTGCAGTGGAGGATGGGGAGACCAGGAGAGGCACCTGGCTCCTGCCTTCGGATAGGCACGGTGCACCGGTAGCCATTGGAGGGTGAACCAACGGCAAAGGAAGACCTTTCTCTCTGTCTCTCTCTCTCACTGTCCACTCTGCCTGTCAAAAAAAAAAAAAAAAAAAGAGTGAATCAGTGACTTATTTCCTCCCTCTTTATCTTGCTGACTCTCTCTATGTCCCTCTGTCTTACAAATAAAAAAATGAAATATTATTTACATTTTCTAATCAATAATACTTGGTATAAATAAGTGCATATATGTATGTCCGTATATGTATGAGTACCTATATGTGCATAGGTAGATATAAATATAGACAGAATAGTATTGTAGAATTTTTAAAAAGTGGTTTTCAAAAATAATATAACTAAAACCCTTAGAGGATATGAGAATGTCAGATAATAAATACTTCATTTTAGCTTTCCCTAATTATTCCATTAGCTTTCTTTTGTCCTTTATGATGCAAGAATGATAATATCGAGTGTTGGAAACAATATAATGTAATTGACATAAAGTGCTAATTTAAAGCACTGCACTGAGATATCAGTTCTTCCAGACAGCCTTGACTAACATTCTATCAAGTCTTCTGTTACTTTTCTTTTTTTTTTTTTTTTTTTAGATTTATTTATTTATTTGAAAGTCAGAGTTACACAGAGAGAGAAGGAGAGGCAGAGAGAGAGAGAGAGAGAGAGAGAGAGAGATCTTCCATCTGCTGGTTCACTCCCCAATTGGCTACAATAGCCAGAGCTGTGACAATCCGAAGCCAGGAGCCAAAAGCTTCTTCTGGGTCTCCCATGTGGGTGCAGGGGCCCAAGGACTTGGGCCATTTTCCACTGCTTCCCCAGGTCATAGCAGAGAGTTGGATTGGAAGTGGGGCAGCCGGGACTCGAACCAGCACCCATATGATATTCTAGCACTGCAGGCCAGGGCTTTAACCTACTGTTCCACAGAGCTGGCCCTGAAACATTTAATTTTCTAAGAACTAGCATGTAAATATTATGCTATGAGGCTTTCTGAACTACACAGTATTCTGTTCTGACTTTAGATAACAGACGTTTTACAAGGCATAGATAGGCAGATTATTCAGGTCTATTTTTTAACTTTTTAATTTTTATTACTATAAAGAGAACATATTTCATATATTTTATAGGTGTAATTCTAAGAAAATAACCATACTTCTCTTGCTTTTGACTTTCTCTAGCTCTTAGTATCTACAGATACTATGTACATCCACACACATATATACAATAGATCATGTTATATACGTAATAATATATTATAGATTCACTGATGTATTTATAAGATATATAATAATTGTTAAATATCAGCAATCTTCAAAAAAGCCTGTGGGAAATGCATATCATGAAGAAAATGCATGATTGCCGAAGCATTTTTGCACCAAAATTTTGTTTTCTAACAAACTTTTGAAGTATTCTCATATATATAAATCTGTGAAGATAAATAAGAGAGTAAGGTCTCATATAGTCTGTTGCAAAGTGGGTAATTTTATATATATATATATATATAAAACATTAAAGTGTAAAATATGTATAACATATTAAAGTGTAAAAGTAAACCAGCTTTTATATAGATTCATAGAACAACCTGTGAGTTTCCAGAGAAAGGCGTGCTATAGAATATATACTGAACAATATTTAACATCTGTGACTTAAAGAAGGCTTCATAGACATCAAAACCCACGAATGCAATTTCCAGATGGAGAAACAGCATACATGGCATAAAAATAAAAACAGTAAATATCATATAACAAAACAGTACTTGCAAAGTCATGGAGAGTTGTAAGAGTGAAACATGTTTGGAAAACCACATGCAGACTAATATGTCTTCTTTCTCATGCACACAGATATACAAGATTAAAAAATATGCATGCACTTACTTTCTTTTCTTCACAAATTTGATTACATACCCTTCTCTAACTTTTTCCCAGTAGAAATAAGGAGGAAATGCTGATTTTTCAAGGACACACAGAAGAAACCTGGGCACCGCCTTAAAGTGATAAAGCAACAGAGTAATATAATTCAATCCAGTGACTAAAGGATTCTCTATTTTTTATGATTACATCACTATATATTTTGCTTATTTGCAAAGAAGACCTTTCAATTTCAAATTGAGACTCCAAATACCTCTTCTAAAACGGAAAGGATTCATCCTTGAATTCTTATTTATTTGGTTAGTTATTAATCATAGTCACAGTTGTCATTATATACTGTGACCCTAGAATGTGATATTTCTTCACCCACTTCAAATTAAAAAAAAAGGAAATAAAATAAAATCATGATTTACTGTTTTCTGCTCTATTCAGAAAAGTATTTTGTCATTTTTCTACCTAAATGCCTTATAAAACATTTACATCTTCAATGATAACCAAGGTCATGTGCGTCTCTTCAGGCTATTTTGGATGGAATTTTTTTCACCAACTCTGACAGCAGAGTATATAGCACTGAAACTCACACCTCACCAATGTAATTTGGAGTGTTAATTGGAAAGGAGCAAACTGCCCCTGTGATTTCTGCTCTCTAAGAATTGGTGACAAGATGTCTCAGCCTTCTTTCTGAAGTCTACCAGACAGAAAACGTGAGAATCATAGAGTTTGTCTGGAGGAGAACAGAGTGAATATGGGAGTCAGGAGAATGTAAATGTAATGAAAAAACTTTGATTGTTTGATAAAAAAAAAAAAAAAAAAAAACCTGTTATCACTTCTGATAGTTTCAACACATAATCGAAGAATGATTTGCACTAGTCCAGCTTTTAGTAGGGAGATGAGGAAGGAAAAAAACAAAAAGTTTCACAACAGGAAAGTCAAGGAAAGCAAAAATAATAGGACTTCTATAGGCACTGCTAGTAATAAATCTTTTCCAGTTCATTAAATGTTTGAATCAAACTAGTTTCCTCGGCGTACTTAAAATTTGACATAGTTCTACCTCAGGTGAATTATTCTCTTGGGGGTATAATCACCTTATTATTATAATAGAACATTGGATTCTTTATTTTATAAAATTCTCTATAATTTGGAGTTGATATTTTAGCAAGCATCAGTGCTTGCAGAGATAAAAAAATTAAACTTTTTAAGGCACTGAAAAGCAGTTTTCAACTAAGGTAACCACATTGTCATCCGGTTGCAACTTTTTAAGTGCACTCATTCTACATTTCAACTTCTGTATGAGAGGATGCAGCATTTTGAAGGAGGCAGAGCAGAAAATGTTGTAAGCAGGGTGGTTTTATTTGCTGGAGTCGTGTCTTCCCAATGGCTCCCTGTTGGGGAGGGCATCTTTCTCTCTCATCCTACAGAATCAGATGTGTGGCATTGTCCACATCCCTGATGCCTGGAGAGCTTAAGTTCAGAATTCTTTAAAATATTATCTGGAGGTAATTTAGAAGTAAACAGAAGAGTCTGCAAAGAAATCCAAGAGTGTTTCAGGACGCTGGGGTTCTGGAAATGAGGCTAGGGTTGGAGGCTGGCCGCTGGTTGGCAGAACAAATAGCTACAGATAAAAAGTCAGGGAAGAGAGGCAACCTCGGTTCTTTGTCTGACATGGAAGAAGAATTTCCAGGTGGACAAAGCGGTGAGCAAAGCAAGATTTATTTAAGTCCAAATCTTTCTGTTGCAGTAGCTAGGAAGGCAATCCAAGAGTCAGATCCAAGGAACGATGAGGGTCCAGTCTTTTAATCACACTTTTGGGGGAAAGAAAAAAACTAAAAAGCAGCCCACAATCAGTTAAAGTGCCCAGACAAAACTCATCTAAAGGCCAGATCTGTAATCTTTTCTGTCCTGTCTAGCTTGTTCATGATAAGACAAAAAAGCTGTCAGAGAATGGGATCCATGACTTCTTATTTTAATGGTAAACTGAAAGCTCTGAAGGGTGGAATCAATGCTTTCTAGCTATTCTCATGATAAAACTATAAACTCCTAAGGAGTGGGATATGCACTTTTGTCTTCCTAATGGCAGCTTTTGCAGAGAAGCTATCATTTTGTACCCTCTTAAAGGGACTCCCCTTTCCTCATTCCTACCATGGCCAACCTAACTGCCTATTAACCTGTCTATTACATTCCCTCTCCCAGAAGGTTGGACCCTAACTTCTAGTATGGATATGGGGAGTTGACACTCTGAATGATTCTTACTGAAAGGGGGCGTCATTGAGGAACAGCAGGGGAGTACTTTTCTGAGGGTCAGATCTAAGGGTTCCCAACAGAATGTGGACTTCCTCAGAGGCACTGTCTGGAATTTGATGGCTTCTAGGTGTTTAGTTTTGAGTAACACAAAGCATAAGGCAGTCGCTAACTCCATTAAGATTCAAATTTTTAAGTAATTATACTCAATAAAGGCAGGAAACACATTAAACTTTCTTGAGTTACCTAAAACTTTTTAACCTAGGTCAGTTAGAAAACATGGAGAAACCTTGACTGAAAGGATTAGCATGTAATAGCAGCATACACCCATCACTCAGGACAGCTGAAAAGAACATGTAGAATTTTAAAGCATAGTTACTTTACTTTTTTTTTTTTTTTTTTTTTTTTTTTGACAGGCAGAGTGGACAGTGAGAGAGAGAGACAGAGAGAAAGGTCTTCCTGTGCCGTTGGTTCACCCTCCAATGGGCGCCGCGGCTGGCGTGCTGCGGCCAGCGCACCGCGCTGATCCGATGGCAGGAGCCAGGAGCCAGGTGCTTTTCCTGGTCTCCCATGGGGTGCAGGGCCCAAGCATTTGTGCCGTCCTCCACTGTACTCCCTGGCCACAGCAGAGATCTGGCCTGGAAATGGGGCAACCGGGACAGAATCCGGTGCCCCAACAGGGACTAGAACCCGGTGTGCCGGCGCCGCAAGGCGGAGGATTAGCCTAGTGAGCCGTGGTGCCGGCCGCCTTTACAGTTTTTTAATTTGAATAGGAAACAGGTGAATAGTTTCTACAGCATTATACTTTACCAGAGTATGACAAATACTAGAAGCCTTGGGAAAATGTTTAGCCTGGAAAATAAGACATTTAATCACAGTACCAACAATGTTTTGTTAAAAGACTTACATTTGTTTGAAAAGCACATTGTGGATGGCAAAATATTTAGACTTATTATGATTACAAAAAAACTTCAATAGTTTATAGCATCTTAGGAAGAATAGCAGAGTTTTACAGACCTTTATATATTTTAAGGCAGTGGCAAATAATCTGAAAGCTCTGTAGTATAACAAGGCATAAACTGATGAAGAACAGAAAAATCTGAAGTGGGCAGAGAACCTTTTTTTTTTTTTATCTTTTATTTAATGAATATAAATTTCCAAAGTACGACTCATGGGTTACAATGGCTTTCCCCCCCATACCGTCCCTCCCACCCACAACCCTCCCCTTTCCCACTCCCTCTCCCCTTCCATTCACATCAAGATTCATTTTCGATTATCTTAATATACAGAAGATCAGCTTAGTATACCTTAAGTAAGGATTTCAACAGTTTGTTCCCACACAGAAACATAAAGTGAAAAATAATAGATGATTTTTTTTAAATGATGATGAAATCAGATCAGACCTATTGTCATGTTTAATCCCAGTGAGAGTCAAGTTGGGAATTGATAATTTCTTTTTTTTTTTTTTTTTTTTTTACAGAAGATCAGTTTAGTGTACATTAAGTAAAGATTTCAATTGTTTGCACCCCCATAGAAACACAAAGTGAAATATACTGTTTGAGTACTCGTTATAGCATTAAGCCTCAGTGTACAGCACATTAAGGACAGAGATCCTACATGAGGAGTAAGTGCACAGTGACTCCTGTTGTTGACTTTACAAATTGACACTCCTGTTTATGGCATCAGTAATCTCCCTATGCTCCAGTCATGAGTTTCCAAGGCTATGGAAGCCCCTTGAGTTCTCCGACACTTATCTTGTTTAGACAAGGTCATAGTCAAAGTGGAGGTTCTCTCCTCCCTTCAGAGAAAGGCACCTCCCCCTTTGAAGACCTGTTCTTTCCACTGGGATCTCACTCACAGAGATCTTTTTGCCAGAGTGTCTTGGCTTTCCATGCCTGAAATACTCTCATGGGCTTTTCAGCCAGATCCGAGTGCCTTTAGGGCTGATTCTGAGGCCAGAGGGCTATTTAGGACATCCGCCATTCTATGAGTCTGCTGAGTATCTCACTTCCCATGTTGGATCACTCTCCCCTTTATTTATTCTATTGGTTAGTGTTAGCAGATACTAGACTTGTTTATGTGCTCCCTTTGACTCTTAGTCCTTTCATTATGATCAATTGTGAACTGAAATTGATCACTTGGAATAGTGAGATGGCATTGGCACATGCCACCTTGATGGGATTGAATTGGAATCCCCTGGTATGTTTCCAACTCTACCAATTGGGACAAGTCAGCCCGAGCATGCCCCAAATTATACATCTCTTCCCTCTCTTATTCCCACTTTTATGTTTAACAGGGATCACATTTCAGTTAATTTTCAACACTTAAGAATAACTGTGTGATAATTACAGAATTAAACCAGTCATATTAAGTAGAACAGACAAAAAAAATACTATGAGGGATAATGTATTAAGTTGTCCATTAGCAGTCAGGGCTATGCTGATCAAGTCACCATTTCTCATAGTGTCCATTTCACTTCAACAGCTTTCCTTTTTGGTGTTCAGTCAGTTGTCACCTATCAGGGAGAACATATGGTATTTGTCCCTTTGGGACTGGCTTACTTCACTCAGCATGATGTGTTCCAGATTCCTCCATTTTGTTGCAAATGACTGGATTTCGTTGTTTCTTACTGCGGTATAGTATTCTAAAGAATACATATCCGATAATTTCTTTATCCAGTCTACCATTGATGGGCATTTAGGTTGGTTCCAGGTCTTGGCTATTGTGAATTGTGCTGCAATAAACATTAGGGTGCAGACCGCTTTTTTCTTTATCAATTTAAACTCCTTTGGGTAAATTCCAAGGAGTGGGATGGCTGGGTCGAATGGTAGGGTTATATTCAGGTTTCTGAGGAATCTCCAGACTGATTTCCATAGTGGCTTGACCAGTTTGCATTCCCACCAACAGTGGGTTAGTGTCCCTTTTCCCCCACATCCTCGCCAGCATCTGTTGTTGGTAGATTTCTGTATGTGAGCCATTCTAACCGGGGTGAGGTGAAACCTCATTGTGGTTTTGATTTGCATTTCCCTGATTGCTAGTGACCTTGAACATTTTTTCATGTGCCTGTTGGCCATTTGGATTTCCTCTTTTGAAAAATGTCTATTGAAGTCCTTGGCCCATCTCTTAAGTGGGTTGTTGGTTTTGTTTTTGTGGAGTTTCTTGATCTCTTTGTAGATTCTGGTTATTAACCCTTTATCTGTTGCATAGTTTGCAAATATTTTTTCCCATTCTGTTGGTTGTCTCTTCACTCTCCTGACTGTTTCTTTTGCAGTACAGAAACTTCTCAATTTGATGCAATCCCAATAGTTGATTTTGGCTTTGACTGTCTGTGCCTCCCGGGTCTATTCCAGAAATTCTTTGCCTGTGCCAATATCTTGAAGGGTTTCTCCAATGTTCTCTAATAACTTAATGGTGAAGGGCGTAGATTTAGGTCTTTAATCCACGTTGAGTGGATTTTTGTGTAAGGTGTAAGGTAGGGGTCTTGCTTCATGCTTCTGCACGTGGAAATCCAGTTTTCCCAGCACCATTTATTGAATAGACTGTCCTTGCTCCAGGAATTGGTTTTAGATCCTTGATCAAATATAAGTTGGCTGTAGATGTTTGGATTGATTTCTGGTGTTTCAATTCTGTTCCATTGGTCTATCCATCTGTTTCTGTACCAGTACCATGCTGTTTTGATTACAACTGCCCTGTAGTATGTCCTGAGGTCTGGTATTGTGATGCCTCCGGCTTTGTTTTTGTTGTACAAGATTGCTTTAGCTATTCGAGGTCTCTTGTGCCTCCATATGAATTTCAGCATCATTTTTTCTAGATCTGCGAAGAATGTCTTTGGTATCTTGATTGGGATTGCATTGAATCTATAAATTGCTTTTGGGAGAATGGACATTTTGATGATGTTGATTCTTCCAATCCATGAGCATGGAAGATTTTTCCATTTTTTGGTATCCTCTTCTATTTCTTTCTTTAAGGTTTTGTAATTTTCATCGTAGAGATCTTTAACATCCTTGGTTAAGTTTATTCCAAGGTATTTGATTGTTTTTGTAGCTATTGTGAATGGGATTGATCTTAGCAGTTCTTTCTCAGTCATGGCATTACTTGTGTATACAAAGGCTGTTGATTTTTGTGCATTGATTTTATATCCTGCCACTTTGCCAAACTCCTCTATGAGTTCCAATAGTCTCTTAGTAGAGTTCTTTGGATCCTCTAAGTACAGAATCATATCGTCTGCAAAGAGGGATAGTTTGACTTCTTCCTTCTTGATTTGTATTCCTTTGATTTCTTTTTCTTGTCTGATGGCTCTGGCTAAAACTTCCAGAACTATGTTAAATAGCAGTGGTGAGAGTGGGCATCCCTGTCTGGTGCCAGATTTCAGTGGAAATGCTTCCAACTTTTCCCCATTCAATAGGATGCTGGCTGTGGGTTTTTTATAAATTGCTTTGATTATATTGAGGAATGTTCCTTCTATACCCAATTTGCTTAGAGTTTTCATCATGAAAGGGTGTTGAATTTTATCAAATGCTTTCTCTGCATCAACTGAGATAACCATATGGTTTTTCTTCTGCAGTCTGTTAATGTGGTGAATCACATTGATTGATTTGCGAATGTTGAACCATCCCTGCATACCAGGGATGAATCCCACTTGGTCTGGGTGGATGATTTTCCTGATGTGTTGTTGTATTCTATTGGCCAGAATTTTATTGAGGATTTTTGCATCTATGTTCATCAGGGATATTGGTCTGTAATTTTCTTTCAGTGCTGCATCTTTCTCTGGCTTAGGGATTAAGGTGATGCTGGCTTCATAGAAAGAATTTGGGAGGATTCCCTATTCTTTGATTGTTCTGAATAGTTTGAGAAGAAATGGGATTAGTTCTTCTTTAAACGTCTGGTAGAATTCAGCAGTGAATCCATCTGGTCCCGGGCTTTTCTTTGTTGGGAGGGCCTTTATTACTGTTTCAATTTCTGTTTCAGTTTTGGGTCTGTTTAGGTTTTCGATGTCTTCATGGTTCAATTTTGGTAGATTGCATGTGTCCAGGAATCTATCCATTTCTGATAGGTTTTCCTGTTTGCTGGCATACAGGTCCTTGTAGTAATTTCTGATGATTCTTTTTATTTCTGTGGTGTCTGTTGTTACATTTCCTTTTTCATCTCTGATTTTATTGATTTGGGTCTTTTCTCTTCTTTTTTTAGTTAGTTGGGCCAATGGGGTGTCAATTTTGTTTATTTTTTCAAAAAACCAGCTTCTCGCTTGGCTGATTTTTTGTAATGTTTTTTTTTGGATTCAATCCTGTTAATTTCTTCTCTGGTTTTAATTATTTCTCTTCTCCTACTAGATTTGGGTTTGGTTTGCTGCAGTTTTTCTAGGTCCTTGAGGTGCGCTGAAAGCTCATTTATTTGGTACCTTTCCAATTTCTTGATATAGGCACCTATTGCTATAAATTTGCCTCTCAATACTGCTTTTGCTGTATCCCATAAGTTTTGATATGTTGTGTTGTTGTCTTCATTTACTTCCAGAAAGTTTTTGATTTCTCTTTTGATTTCTTGAATGACCCAGTGTTCATTCAGGAGCATGTTGTTCAGTCTCCATGTGTTTGCATACTTTCTGGGGTTTCCTGAGTTGCTAATTTCCAGCTTCATCCCGCTGTGGTCTAAGAAGCTGCATGGTATGATTCTAATTCTTTTAAATTTGCTGAGACTTGCTTTATGGCCTAGTATGTGATCAATCCTAGAGAAGGTTCCATGCGCTGCTGAGAAGAATGTGAAGTCTGTAGATGTAGGCTTGAAAGTTCTGTACATATCTGTTAGATTCATTTGGGCAATAGTGTCAATTAAATCTGCTGTTTCCTTGTTGATCTTCTGTCCGGATGATCTGTCTATTTCTGAGAGTGGAGTATTGAAGTCCCCCAGTACTATTGTATTGGAATCTAAATCTTCCTTTAAGTCCCTTAACATATTTTTAAATAGACCGGTGCCCTGTAATTAGGTGCATATACATTTATAATAGTTACATCTTCTTGTTGAATTGAACCCTTAATCATTATATAGTGTCCCTCTTTGTCTCTCTTAACAGTTTTTGTATTAAAGTTTATTTTGTCTGATATTAATATGGCTACACCTGCTTTTTTTTGGTTTCTGTTGGCATGGAATATCTTTTTCCAACCTTTCACTTTCAGTCTGCATGCCTCTTTGTTAGAGAGATGTGTTTCTTGTAGGCAACAAATAGTTGGGTTGTGTTCTGTGAGCCAGTTAGCCAAACGGTGTCTTTTAACTGAAGAATTCAGACCATTAATGTTCAATGTGACAATTGATACGTAGTGACTTTGCCCTGCCATTTTCCCGGAAATATTTTCTAGTATATGCTTTGAGCTTCCCATGCTCTTTTACTGGTAGGTGTTCTTCCTTTCCCTTCTTTCATATTGATGGCCGTGTTTCTGTGTTTCTGAGTGTAGCACATCTCTAAGTATCTTTTGCAGGGCCGGACGAGTGGCCACAAAGTCTTTCAATTTCTGTTTGCTATGAAAGGTCTTTATTTCACCTTCATTCACAAATGAGAGCTTGGCAGGATATAATATTCTGGGCTGGCAATTTTTCTCTCTTAGCACCTGTGCTATGTCTCGCCATTCCCTCCTAGCTTGTAGGGTTTCTGATGAGAAGTCAGCTGTGAGTCTGATTTGAGATCCTCTGAGAGTAATCTGACGTTTCTCTCTTGCACATTTTAGGATCTTTTCTTTATGTTTCACTGTGGTAAGTTTAATTACCACGTGTCGTGGTGAGGATCTCTTTTGGTCATGTTTATTGGGGGTTCTATGAGCTTCCTGTACTAGGATATCTCTGTCCTTCTCCAAACCTGGAAAGTTCTCTGCTAGTATCTCACTAAAAAGGCCTTCCAATCCTTTCTCTCTCTCCATGCCTTCAGGAACTCCTAGAACTCGAATGTTGGTTTTTTTAATAGTATCCTGTAGATTCCCAACAATATTTTTTAGGTTTCTAATTTCCTCTTCTTTTCTTTGGTTTGACTGTATGTTTTCCTGTGCTCTATCTTCTAAGTCCGATATTCTCTCTTCTGCTTCACCCATTCTGTTTTTAAGGCTTTCTAATGTGTTTGTCATTTGATCTATTGAGCTCTTCATTTCATTTTGATTTCTCTTGACTATTACACTTTCCTGTTCTACTAGTTTCTGAGTTTCATTTTGACTCTTCCTTAAAATTTCATTTTCACGAGAGAGATTTTCAATCTTGTCCATTAAGGATTTCTGTAGTTCAAGGATTTGCTTTTGAAAACTTCTAAATGTTCTTATCATAAATTTTTTGAAATCCGTATCTTGCATTTCTTCTATCTCATCATCTTCATACTCTTGGCTTGGGGTGTTTTGCTTATTTGGAGGCATCATAGTGTCATCGTTGATCTTGCTCCCTCTGTGTTTGTTACTCGGCATAGTTAATTCTTCTTGCGCCACTGTGCGTTTTTTTTTTTTTTCTTTTTTTTTTTTTTATACTGTGTCCGTGTTAAGTGGACTGCCTGCTGTTGGAGGAGCCTTGGAGGCTTGAGATGGGTGTGGCCTGAGAGCTCTGCCTGGTTCTTCCTGGTTAAGGGTGTGCAAAGGTGACACCCTCAGGTTATGCGTGGTAAATCTCTCTCTTTTTATTTATTTATTTATTTTATTTATTCAGGGGGTAAGTAACACCGCAGGGCAGGGCTGTGCAGAATTGATGGTATTTAGCTTCCAGTCTTTGGCTCCTCTGGACTCCCTCTGGGTTGCCTAGGCTACTGAATTGTAGTGACTCAGTTCCTTAACTCTCCCCCATTGATATGTAAATCCAAAGAGGAGGCCTGCTCTTTGTCTCTTGGGAATTCTTCAAGCCTTGCAGCCTTGTAACCTTTGCAAGGTTAGGGGGAAGAGAAACCCCGAAGCTTTTTTTTTTTTTTCCTTCTTTCCGGTAGTGAGTTTGCTGCACTTTCCGGCCCCCCTCTAGATTCTGACTCCCATTTCCCCACCAATGTCTCGGGTTATTGAGCTCACCTCCCCTTCCAGCGCCGATGTGTGGACTCGGAGCCCTGAGCGTCCCAAGTCTCCCCGCTGTTGTCTGTGTGGCATGCACTCCCCTTGGAGCACTGTCGCGCAGACCCTGGGGCTTCTGCGGCTGGGTCCTGCGACTTGGCTTCCGCGCGGTGGGCGACCTTGTTCTCCCAGTAGGTCCTCCGTTTCACGCCTGCTCCATCCAGAAGGGTTTCCCCTGCAATTTTTTTTTGGTTCTATTTTCTGCGGCTACCGTAACTCCCCTTTTATTAAACTAAATTTTCCCGGACTATCGGTGCGCACCCTCACTATTCCGCCATCTTGGCTCCCGGCAGAGAACCTTTTATAATTTAGCAAGCAAGAAAATGTGAACTTTGTGGGTAAGAGCAGACAGTCTGTTTTGAAATGGTGCCATTTTATCTGAGGTACCATCTTAGGCTCTGGCCAAGTCACCATCTTGTGCCATAAGTTCAGTCTCTTCAGAATCCGGCCTGGCTTACTAGGAGTCAGGTGACCAAATAGCCCAATCACAAGTGTCACCTCCACCCCCACCCTTACAGGATTCACTGTTCCCATTCCCTCCTCCCTGCAAGCCTACAATCAGGCCTGATTTCCCTCATAAGTCCTCTCTTTGCTCTCTCCCTCGAGACTGAAGTATCCCATCCTCCACCCCCACGCCCCCACCCAGCAATAAACCTTTTCCCTTACTCTGGTGTTTGGTGTGTTTTGTGGGAGCCTTTCATTGGTGCCATGACAGATCCAGGCTCTCCCACCGACCTTGCTCTCCCCTCAGGGATCTGAGCTGCTCTGGGATCCTGGATTCCTGCCAACCACAAACTCACTCCCAGACCTACTTCACCACCAAATGCTCTGTGATGACCATATACACACTGGCCCTCCAAAACCCTGAGAGAAGATAGGGAGTGGGGATTTGTCTTACGATGACCTCTACCACAGGTTGTGGTTCCACTCTACTTCATCTCAAAGTCCTGGTACCAAACACCACAACCTCCACTAGCTCTATACCTCTCCAAGGGCTTTACACCTTAGGCAATAATGGGCACGGGTGACAAGCCCATCCTCTGCTTCTCTTCCACAGGCTTTATGTCTCAGGCTTCAGTGAGGGCTGGGGATGACCTCCGCCCTCTGCTCCCTTACTTTCCATGTCAGACTCCATGATCTTGGGGATGCCTGCTATCTACCAGTCCAACCCCACAGGTCGCTATGGAAGCTTCTTCATCTCACATTCCATCTGACTCTCCCCTTGGTTGTCTCCTAAATAATCTTGTTCCTCTTAAATTGGTCTCAGAGCTCAAATTCCATCGCCTCGTATTTCTTTGTAATGGAGTGTGGCCCACGTATGATCTCTGCAACTGGACCAAATGGCCACTTAATGGCATGTTGGACCCTGACATTATTCAGGATCTTTACCAATTCTGTAAGCATTTGAGAAAGTGCATGGAAACTCCTTGTTAGGCTTTCTCTTATTTTCACTCTAAACCTTCTCTCTGCACCTTGTGTTCTCCGAACAGGTCCTCTTTGCCTTCATGGTTCCCATTAGGATCCAGAACCTAAGCCAAAACTCCTTTCTTTTATGTTCAATCCTATAGATGAGCTGCTACCTGGATCCCTTTCCCAGCTCAGGCCCTCCACCTCCCACTCAACAACCTCAGAACCTACCATCTGCTCCAGCACCATCCATCCTGGCTCACATGATCTATCACTCACACCTCCCCCTCCTGCCCAGCCATTCTACGAGGCAGCATTTGCTTCTACTCCACCTCTCACTGTACCTTCCTTTGCCTTACCTCAAGTCTACCACTCTCCCTTATCTAAAAACCAGTCCTTGTCCATTCCTGCTCCTCCTGTTTCCTTATGCTTTAACTCAAACCCAATCTTTCTTCCAACCTTTGTCCTCCCCCATTCCACTGAGCCAATATTCTGTCCCCACCTTGCCATCACCACTTCAAGCCCTCGATCACCCCTTTCTTGTGCCCAGTCCCTGAGTCACTTGCTCCCAAATGGCAGGCAGGGAGTCTACCCCATGTTACCTCTATGGGAAGTGGCAGGGGTGGAGGACATGCTCGGGGTCCAGGTTCCTTTCTCACTTGCTGATCTCTCAGCACAGAAACTGAGTTTCCTTACCTCTAACCCAGTGTCATACATTAAACAGTTTCAATATTTAACCCAGTCTTATAATCTGATGTTCACAATGTCTGTATGATCCTTTCCAAAATCCTCCTTCCAGAAGAGCGAAGGCAAGTTTGGGAACAGGCCTGTCTCCATGCTGAAAAGACCCATCAGACTGACCCTGCCCATCCTATAGGAGCATACACAGTCCCCAAACAGGGCCCCAATTGGAATTGCAACTCTCCCAATGGCAAAACAGCCAAAAATTGTTTTATTACCTGTTTATTAGCTGGTCTCAAAAAATCCACCAGAAAGTCTGTAAATTATGATAAACTGGGAGAAGTTATTCAAGATGAAAAGGAAAATTCTTCTGCCTTTTTATAGCACCTCACACAGACTCTCCTCCAATATACCAACCTAGACCCAGAGTCTCCCAATAGTCATAGCTTCCTCATGAACCATTTCTTTGCCCAGAGGTTCCCTAATATCAAGGTAAAGCTTGAGAGGGGCCCATTAGCTCCACAGGCAGAAATTCTAGAGGTGGCCTTTCAAGTATATAATGAGAGGGATGAGAGAGTCCAAAGGAATAATTTCAAATGCTAGCCAAGGCTTTTCAGCAACCTGCTGCCTTCAGTAACCCTGCTAACCACAGGAGACCCGCTGACCACTGGAGTCCTCCAGGTCCATGCTTTAAATGTGGCCAAATGGGTCATTGGGCCAAACTCTGCCCTAATCCTCAAGACCTGCTGATTCCTTTTAGACATGTTACCAAAAGGGTCATTGGACGGTGGACTGTCCTCTTGTCTGTCGAGTCAGGAGATCATCCACACAACCTATGCCTTCTAGGTTTGGCTAATTAGGACTGAAAGAGACTGGACTCCTGCCACCCAATTATGGCCATCACACTGCAGGATCCCAAGGTAACTGTGACGGTAGCAGGTAGCCAATTTCTTTTCTTATTGATTCAGTGGCAAACTTCTCAGTCCTTACCCAGTACTGGGGACCAGCCTCTGCTGTCTCAACCTCCATAGTCAGGGCAGAGGGAAAACCTTACTAACTCCTACAGACTCCAAGTCTGCTCTGCATAATTAGCACAATGCATTTTCCCATGCTTTTCTCAGTGTACCTGAATGACCTACCACCTTTTAAGAAGGGGTAGATAGAGACATACTCTATCAGTTTGGTGCTCAGAAGGTTTTCACCTTCAGGTTATTGGCCCTGTCCTCCAGCCTGTTTTTGCCTCCATTTTTACTATTTCTCTCTCAAAGTCCCAGCCACCTGCCTACCTCAGGGCCCCTGTCTACTGTCAACCCATGAGTATGGGACACCAGTCACCCTATGGTAGTGGCCCACCATCCTCTCATCCAGATAAAATTACAGATCTCCTCCACATTTTCTTCCCAGCCACAATACCCCTACCCCTTTTCAGCCTTCAAGGTCTAAAGCCTACAATCTCCAAACACTTCCACCAGGGCCTGCTACACAAGACTAACTCCCCCTATACCAACCCAGTATTGGCAGTTAAAAAGTCTAACAGGTTCTTCCATCTGGTACAAAACCTCTGCAGGCTGGCACTGAGGCACACTAGGTTAACCCTCTGCCTGTGGCAGCGCCGACATACCATATGGGCAACGGATTCTAGTCTCATTTGCTCCTCTTCCGGTCTAGCTCTCTGCTGTGGTCTGGGAAAGCAATGGAAGATGGCCTGGGTGCTTGGACCCCTGAACCCACATGCCAGACAGGGAAGAGGCACCTGGCTCCTGGCTTCAGATCAACATTGCTCCAGCCGTTGCGGCCATTTGGGGAGTGAACCAATGGAAAGAAGACCTTTCTCTCTGTCTCTCTCTCTCTCACTGCCTGTAACTATACCTGTCAAATAAATAAAAAAAAAAAATTAAAAAGACCTCTGCCTTATTTACACAGTGGTAGCACCCATACATCTGGTGGTCCCCAATCCATACATCCTCCTTTCCTCTATCCCCACATTCACATCTCAATCCTTGATCCTGGATCTAAAGTATACATTGTTTATCATTCCTCTACATTCTAAATCTCATGACATATTTGCTTTCACCTGCACTGATCCGGACACCCGAGTCTCCACTCAACTGACCTTGATCATACTCCCTCCTGGGTTCTGGGATAGCCCCACTCTCTTTGGTCATGCCTTGGCCAATGACCTAGGGACCCTGGATCTATCCCCCTCCTTTTCTCTCCAGTACATTAATGACCTTCTCCTTTGCAGTCCCTCAAAAATAGATAGCCAACAACAGACTGCTGTTCTCAACTTCCTAGGTTATTGAATATCCTACACCAAAGCTCAGCTTTGCTTATCTGACATAACTTATCTTGGTGTACATCACACTCCCAACCATAAGGCTATCACTGTAGACAGAAAGTGCATCATAGTTAACCTCCCACCTCCTTCTACCTAAGAAAAATTTTTTTTCCTTTCTAGCCCTGGAAGGATTCTTATGTTCATGGATACCAAACTTCTCCCTTCTGGCATGACCACTCTTTGAGGCCACAAAGGGATTCCTCCAGGAGTCCCCTGTAGCCCTAGTCGCCTCCCAATATCATAAGTTCCAACAGGATATTCTATAGACCCCTACCTTATACTTGAAAGATCTCACATGGCCCTTCCTCTTTTATGTCACTAAAAATCAAAGATGGCCTGGGGGGTTCTCAGTCATCAGATCAATCCCTCTTTTGTTCCTGTAGCCTATGTGTCAAAAACATTAGACCTCACAGTTAAGGGTTGGGTACCCTGTTTACAGGTGCTAACCTCAGCAGAGGTGTTCATACAAGAGTAAAAAACTCACTTTTGGCTCACTGCTTACCATTCTTTCCTCACACCACCATCTACCCAAACTCCTAACTTACAAGGGCCTCCAGTCTTTCCCACCATCTTGCATTCTGGCCCTTTAGGTGGTGCTAACTGAGGTCTCTACCCTCATTTTGAAACCTCATGCTCCCCTTAACTCAGCTACTCTCCTTCCCCCACCCCGTCCATTTCTGGATCACATGGCTCCTGTTCACTCCCGCATTAAGACTATCAAACACTCACTACCTTATCCCTCAAACATCCAAGAGTGTCTCCTTGTTAACCTACCCTGGTTTGGTTCACAGATGGTAGCTCTATCTTTCATGAGGAAATAAAAAGGGCAGGATACAGTGTGGTATTGACTGCTGGTACAGCTGAGGCAGGACTATTCCCTTTCAATACTACTAATCAGCAGGCTGGACTCCGCGCTCTAACCCATGACTTTATGCTGGCAAAAACCATCACTGTCTATACCAACTCAAATACACTTTCCATATTCTCTTATCCCACTCAACAATCTGGAAAGTACAGGGCCTTTTTACTACTAAGGGGACAATCACCACCAATGCTGCCTTCATAACACCTCTCTTAGAGGCAGCCAGTCTTCCAACACAAATCGGACGTGTCCACTATAAGGCTCATCAAACTGATAACTCTACCATCACAGCTGGTAATAACAGGACAGATCAGGCAGCCCGCCAGGCAGCACTGCCTTCCTCCTCCTCCAGCTCGTCCTCCACTCCATCTGCTATACTGACAAATTGCCCGCAAGACCAACAACCCCAGCAGCCCTCCACTCAGGCTATCTTATTCTATCTCCACCATCTGTTTTATCCCAATGTTTCTTCTTTATTATCGCTTATAAAACAATCTCTTCCTCTCTCACCAGAAGATACCAACTATCTTCAACAACCCACCTCTTCTCATTCTATATGTCAAAAAGCAAACCCTAACTCTATCCTCTGTCCTTTACCCTTCCCCTCCTATCAAGCCAGAGGGCACGTGCTGGCCTCTAATGGGTGTGTTGACTTCACCCATATGCCCAGAATATGGTTCTTTCAATACCTCTAGGTACTAGTAGATATGTTCTCTGGGTGGGTGATGCCTTTCTAACTACTATAGGCATTAAGAGTTTTCAACATGCTACTTCAGGAGATTATTCCCTGATACAGGGTTCGTGGCTCTCTCCAGTCTGACAATGGTCCTGACAATGTAATCCCAGGTAACTCAACTATTTTCCAAGGTGCTTAACTTCCCCTGGCATTTGGCACACTCCTTTTCACTTCCACTCCTCAGGAAAAGAAGAAAGTACAAATTGTACACTAAAAAATGCTCTGACTTGGGACCCGCACTGTGGCATGGCAGGTAAAGCTACTGTCTGCAGTCTCAGCATCACATATGGGCACTGGTTCGAGTCCCGGCTACTCCACTTCCAATTCAGCTCTGTGCTATGGCTTGGGAAAGCAGTAGAAGATGGCCCAAGTTCTTGGGCTTCTACACTCATGTGGGAGACCTGGAAGACACATCAGGATCCTGGCTTTGGATCAGCACAGCTCCAGCCAGCCATTGCAGCCACTTGGGGAGTGAACCAGAGGATGGAAGACTTCTCCCCCATCCCCCGTCTCTCTGTAACTCTACTTTTCAAATAAATAAATATTCAGTCTTTCCCTTGAACTCTACTTGGACTGGATTAAACTACTCCTTTTGGCCCTGCTCTGTATGAGGGCCCTTCCAAAAAAAACCTTTCAATATTTTGCCTTTTGAACTAATGTATGGAGATCCCTTGGTTCTTCTGACTACACACTCTCAATCTCCACACTTGCTTCCCCACCTACTCTTGCTTCTCCTCAGTTATCTCTGAACAGAATTATAGAAATATGCAGATACCTATTGCCCAGGTCTAACCACCTCAGATGCTTCCTCCCATTGCAGTGGGAGATGAAGTCTTCCCGTCCTCTCCACAACCCCTCTTTGCCCCCTACTCGCACAAAACTACAAGCTAAATGGACCAGACCTTACTACTTATTCTCACTCCTATAGCAGCAAAGTTACAGGGAATCTTCCATTGGGTCCATTTCATTTAAGCACCCCCCGCCACACTTCATTATACAGTTACTCCCACAGGGCCACTCACAACCAAGTTTACACAGACTCAAGTCCCACTACCAACAGTTTCCAAGAACTCAGACCCTTCTGACCTTAATGAACCCACTTGTGAGAAACAGTGACCACCCAGCCACCTGCCATTTTCAACAATGCATAAGTACTGATCTTTTATACCACTACCAACTCTTCCTACAACTTCTGTGGGAAGAATATCAAACACACTCCTAGTCCATTCACCCCTCCCAGCTCCTTTCAGACATTGAAGATTTACACCTCCAGGGAACCTTCTCAGACTTGACTCCCTTTGAGATCTAGCCTTTTCCATACTTCTCTTATTGCCTCACACCCTCTCCCATACAGCACGATGAACTTCCTGATAACCCCATCTCTTTTGGGGGAAGGGAAAAACATACAGAACAGCGGCTAACAATCAGTTAGAGGACCCAGACAAAACTCATCAAAAGGCAGGATTTGTAATATTGTCTGTCTGGTCTAGCTTGCTCATGATAAGGGTGGGATCAGTGACTTCTTGATATTTTCATTAAACTGAAAACTCTGAAGGGTAGAATCACTACTTCCTTGCTATTCTCATAAAACTGGAAACTACGGAGTGGGATCTGCACTTTCATCTGGCTAAAGGCAGCTTTTGAGGAGAAGCATGCAGTGGGAGAGGACACGCTCAGCTTGCCAAAGGTAGCTTTGGGGGAAGCAAGCATTTTGCACCTTCTTAAAGGGACTCTTTTCCTCATTCCAAGGAGGACCGACCTAATTGCCTTTTAACCTGTCTATCTATTCATGTCACAAAATCATGAATAAGAGGAAGAAAAGGAAAGAGGCATCAAGAAATTTACACCCTGAGTAAATGAGTTCTTGTTCATAACTGCAGCCTGTTTAAGAAGTAAAAGTATACTCTGTGTAAAAGGCACATAACAGGGGCCAGCACTGTGGCGTAGTGGGTTAAGCTTCCGCCTGCGGCTCTGGCATCCCATATGAACCTCAGTTCTAATCCTAGCTTCCCCTCTTCCAATCCACCTCTCTGAAATGGCCTGGGAAAGCAGTAGAAGATGGCCCAAGTACTTGAACTCCCGAACCCTGGTGGGAGACCGGGAAGAAACTCCTGGCTCCTGGCTTCAGATCATCCCAGCTCCAGCTGTTGCGGCCATTCAGGAAGTGAATCAGTGGAAGAAGATCTTTATCTCCGTCTCTCCCTCTCTCTATAACTCTGCCTCTCAGATAAATAAATAAAATCTTTTTTTTAAAAGGCACAGAATATGCAAGCAGAACCATACTTGTTTAGATGATATACTTTGTAAAATGAAAGAAGAAATTGACAACATTTTTCTTGTGAGAATACTATCATTACTGACTACTAAATAGATTGGAAAATTATTCCTGCTACTAGTCTTAAATTTTTATAGATGTTACTAAAATGTTCATTTAGCTCACCTCTGGTAACAGATTGTGCAGCATGATTTATGAATGGGCCTGATTTCCATACCACTGATGGATGCTTTACTCACTTAATGATCACTGGCAAGTGGCAGCTGCTATAAAACTTCAAGTGTCACTAATAGGACTTTTTAGCTCTTACAAGGTAAAATAAAACCTGTGGGCTCTTTTTTTGAAGACAGAAAGTCTAAAAAACACCTAAATAAATCAAAAACCAGAATTCACTTTTACCATTTCCAGATACTAAGCATTTTAAACCTAAGATGTTTTGCAAGTTCTTGACTGCTGTTTTCAGGTGACATGAGTACAAGCCAATATGGATAATATATTACATTACATATAAATAATAATACTAGTAATAATAAAAAGAATAACCTCTAGAACAAAAACAAAAGGAAGCAGTATGTTTTTCAAAATTGTCTATCTAAGTGGGTATTATATCCAAGTAGCTGACACTTCATCATCATAACAATAAAATGATAGTGGCCTTTACAGCATGGCTGATGCTGTGTCATTTTACATATGTTGATTTATTTATTTTAATTTCATGTAGTTTTAAGGATTTAGGTTTAGAAATCTTTTTTTAAAAATTTATTATTGATTTGAAAGTTACAGAAAGAGAAGGAGCAACAGAAAGAAAGAGAAAGGGAGGCAGAGAGAGAGAGAGAAAGTGAGAGCTTCCATTCGTTGGTTCACTCCCCAAATGGCCACAATGGACAGGGCTGAGCCAGGCCAAAGCCAGGAGCCAGGAGCCAGAAGCTTCACCCAGCTCTCCACGCGGGAGGAAGGGGCCCAAACACTTGGACTCTGTTCTGCTGCTTTTCTCTGGCCATTAGCAGGCAGTTGGATCAGAAGTGAAGAAGCTGGTACATGAACCAGCACGCATATGGGGTACCGGTTTTGCAGGTGGTGGGTTAACCTGAATGCCACAGTGCCAACCCCTGGAAACCTTTTTAAGCAATAGTTACTTTATGTATTTTTGCTACTTACGTACATAAGTTATTAAGATCTGTTTGACTTTATTTTCAGTGGTCAATTAGATATCCTCTTCTCATTCAATAATTGAGAAATTTTTGTGAAATTGACTCCCATATCAGTGATTTGGGGTGGGTATGGAAGGAGGAATCATTCTCTAACATGGCTTTTCCATGTGATAGGGCATCATGTCACCAGTGTGCTTGTGTGGTTCTAGATGCATCAAGATAATTAGTATGTGGGACTGAGAAAGGTAGACTAATGAATCCATTGCAATTGCAAAGGACAAAAAAAACCCTTTTTATTAAAACAAATAAATGTTAGTGGAATCATACAGTATTTGCCCTTCTACATATAGCTTCTGTTACTTAGCAGACGTCTTCAAGATTCTTCAATGATGTAATGTGTCAGAATTTCTTTCCCTTTTAAAAGGTAAATACTATTCCATTGCCTCTATATAGCATTTCTCTTTATATACTCATTCATTTGTCAACGTTTGGGTTATTTCTTCCTTTTAGCTATGGTGTAATGTGAAATTCAGGATTATTTCACAAGTATGTCATGTTTAATTAGAAATTTGACTGTCATTTAGGAATTATTTAGGCATTCTTGACATTGAGATCAGCATGCTTGACATCTAAAGAGTGAGAAATATGAAAAAATATTTTATATGAATTTCTTGCATAGATTTTCAAGCAACTATATTTAAAAAGGTAACATGTGAAACCCAGTAGAATATACTTTGTATCTAGAAACATAGACACCAAAATACACACCAACTTCTTTCCTTTATTTAAAAAAAAGATTTATTTTATTTATTTGAAAGACAGAGTTATAGAGCGAGGTAGAGACAGAGAGAGAGAGAGAGGTCTTCCATCGCTGGTTCACTCCCCAGATGGCCTCAATGGCTGGAGCTGTGCATATCCGAAGCCAGGAGACAGGAGCCTCTTCCGGGTCTCCCACATGAGTGCAGGGGCCCAAGCACTTGGGCCACTGTCTACTGCTTTCCCAGATCATAGCAGAGAGCTGGATCAAAAGAAGAGCAACCAGGATAGAACTGGTGCCCATATGGGATGCCGGTGCTTCAGGCCAGGGCATTAACCTGCTGTGCCACAGTGCTGGCCCCACAGCAACTTCTTTCAAAACCCGGTTCAAAAGAGGCCTTTCCTTACGTGTCACATCAGCTAACCCCGCCTTCCTTCCATCCCCTGCCACATCAATGTTCCATGACATAGTTTAGGTGTTTTCCTTTTTCGCAATTTGAATTTTAGTAATGAATGTAATGAACTTCTGACTTCTATTAGTTTGCAGTTCACTTACTTGTTCCCTCTACTAGAAATTGTGTTTCTGCTTGTTTTCTCAGTATACAGCTCCCTGTTATCTGTCATTGCATTTCTCATGGTAACTTAGATATAAAATGCATTTAGCAATCTCCTTTGATGAATAATTGAATTGAAATCTAGAGTAGTCTTCCGTCTTGCTTTGCCTGGGAGAGTTCTGGTTTTGTTTCTCCCAACAGTGTGAGTGTTAATAGAACCACTTTTCATTCACAAAACTGCTCCATTTCAATAAATACTTTTATAAACATCCTTGTTGTAACCTTTATTAGAGCAATTCATAAAATATACCAGTTTGACAACATGAGTTGTGTTTATCAAATCACCATTTACTTTTACACTGAAGCATCTGGTAGTACGAGCTTGGTGCCTATATCAATTCTTTAACACATTATTATTTAAGCTCTAGTACATTTCTTTTTTTAACTTTTTTTTTGACAGGCAGAGTTAGACAGTGAGAGAGAGACAGACAGAAATGTCTTCCTTCCGTTGGTTCACCCTCCAAAATATTGCTACAGCTGGCATGCTGCTCCGATCTGAAGCCAGGAGCCAGGCGCTTGCTTCTGATCTCCCATGTGGGTGCAGGGCCCAAACACTTGGGCCATCCTCCACTGCCTTCCTGGGCCACAGCAGAGAGATGAACTGGAAGAGGAGCAACCGGGACAGAATCTGGCACCCC
The DNA here is from genome assembly GCF_051225735.1 of Oryctolagus cuniculus. Lineage (NCBI taxonomy): Eukaryota > Metazoa > Chordata > Mammalia > Lagomorpha > Leporidae > Oryctolagus > Oryctolagus cuniculus. Next base: position 27,911,628 of record NC_142867.1, read on the forward strand.
AACCGGGACTAGAACCCGGGGTACCGGCGCCGCAGGCGAAGGATTAGCCTAGTGAGCCGCGGCACCGGCTTACATTTCTTCCAATAACACATAAGGATCTTCCACCTATAATATCAGTTCTTACTATATTTTCTCATTTTTAAATTCTTACACACTCTTTCATGGGATTTACTTTAATCTTGACTTCAATTCTTTGTGTTGTCAATGATTATCTGATACATGATATTGTCTCTATAGGTAATGTTTTTACGGTTGCAGATTGTTCAAATTAAGTTTTAAATAATTTAGAATAAAGGGAGTTTATTAAAACAATCTTGGGTAAATTATTGAATGGTAGAAGCATTGTGGGGAATGAGTAGTCTCAGTTGTTGGCTAATTAGGAGGGTGTCACTTTGCCTTGCAACCACATTCTGCCCCCAGACACTCAACAATGCTTCTCTTTGCTTAGCTACCAGCTGTACCTGATCTATAACTGAATCTTGATTTTTACCTCAGTCTTATAATTTACATTTTTGAGGGAATAAATGTATTCCAGAATATGTGTGGCTCTTAGATGCACAAATAGGAACTGCTTCTAACACTTCCACAGTCACACAATGATTTCACTGGCTGGAGGAATTCCTCCACATTTCATTAGAACAGGAAAGAAGTGGTGATATGAAAAGTAGACATTACAGCCCACAATATGGCATTTTGAACATATTTGCCCTTCTATGTCATATTTACATTAAAATGCCCTCTCAATATAGTTTGGGTATTAAAACTCACTCAAATTCCTTTCCAACCAATCTGATGTTAAAAAATCATTGACTTGAGTTTGAAACCCAGATTTCTGAATGCAGCTATACTTTTTTTTCTGTTATCATTCTTTCTTGATATTATTAAATAGATTATGTTATAAATTTAAGCATGATGAAATACATATGTAAAAAAGAAACTTAAAAGAAAAGTGTGCATGCATCTATACCTACACACAACATCAGATAAGAGGAGAAAGAAGCGAATGTCATAATCTCAATTTCAGCAACTTGTTATAGGATTTTAGTGCTATTATTTTTTTTCATTTTATTTATTTTATTTACTTGAAAGGTAGAGGAAGGAAGAGAGAAGGAATGGAGAGAGAGAGAGAGAGAGAGAGGAGAGAGAATATCTCCTATTTGCTGGTTCACTTCTGCTCCGGTCAGGCTGCAGCCAGAAGCCAGGAACTGAATCCAAATCCAAGTCTCCCATGTTGAAGGCAGTGACCCAATTATTTGAGCCATACCTGCTCCCTCCCAGTGTGGGCATTAGCAGGAAGCTGGAATAAAGACTGCAGGTGGTCTTCAACTCAGGCATATGGGATGCTAATCTTTCAAGTGGTGTCTTAATCATTGTGCCAAATGCCCACCCCAGTGCTATTTGTTGCTTTAAATTTCCCCCACCATTACCTACTTGCAACATAGATTTTCATAAATTCTGGTGCATTGAATCAGTTGTGATTGCTAAGAGAAATGAGTTTTGGTAATCCCATTGGGATAGGTGTATGTATTTCAAAAAAATCTATGAATAACTTAGCTTGATTTGTTTCAGATTATGATTTCTTGGTTTAGTCAAAATGTAGTTCCTTTCAATTGCCAAGATAATCTACCAAATCAGCATCACTTCTTCAGTGAAGTTGGGAAAAAAGAAACTCTGTTAGCAAGTTAAACTACCAATTCAATGTAAGTCGATTGTCACTCTTGGAAATATTTCACAAAGCTATTTAAACATGGGTTTTATCCAGCTCTCTGCTATGGCCTGGGATAGCAGTAGAAGATGGCCCAATTCCTTGGGCTCCTGCATCCGCGTTGGAGACCTGAAGAGGCTCTTGGCTCCTGGCTTCGGATTGGCACAGTAATGACCGTTGCAGCCAATTGGGGGGTGAACCATTGGATGGAAGACCTGTCTATCTCTCTGCATAATTCTGACTTTCAAATAAATAAATAAATCTTTAAAAAAATAAACACAGGATTTAGAATCACAGAGACACAAAATAATCATATTTTAAGGAAAACAATACTTCTAAGGTCAGAAAATGCTACCCAACTTCCTCCAGTTTGTATTGGGAATCATGTATGAAGGGGATAATAAAAAAATATTACTCCACAACAAAGATGCCCAAATTCCAGTCTTAGGAATTTGTGAATGTGTTATCTTATATAGAAAATGGGACTTAACCAATTAATTAAGATTGATGATATGGAGAATGGGAAAAGGAAACTACATTTCTTCATGTAGACTCAATCCAAGCACATTAATTCTTAGACAAAGAGAGTTTCCTAGGCTACAAAGAACCACAGAGATAGTAAATTAAGAATGAATTGCCTTGGCCGGCGCCATGCCTCAATAGGCTAATCCTTCGCCTTGTGGCGCTGGCACCCCAGGTTCTAGTCCCGGTTGGGGCGCCGGATTCTGTCCTGTTGCTCCTCTTCCAGTCCAGCTCTCTGCTGTGGCCCGGGAGTGCAGTGGAGGATGGCCCAAGTGCTTGGGCCCTGCACCCCACCCCATGGCAGACCAGGATAAGTACCTGGCTCCTGCCATCGGATCAGCGTGGTGCACCGGCCTCAGCGCACTGGCCACAGCAGCCATTGGAGGGTGAACCAACGGAAAAGGAAGACCTTTCTCTCTGTCTCTCTCTCTCACTGCCCACTCTGCCTGTCAAAAAAAAAAAAAAAAAAAAAAAGAATTGCCTTGCCTCTTCCATTCATTGCTGGCTTGGGCAATGAAGAAATAGACATTTAATCCAAGAATTGTTCAAGAATTGTTCAGTAACTCTGCAAGATCAAAAACCAAGATCAAAAAGAGAAAAAGATTCCCAAACTTGAACCTGTAGAAAGAAATACATGCCTGTTGATACCTTCATTTTGTGCTGTGAGATGTTCAATGGAATTTTGACCAAAAAGATAGGGAAGATGTTGTTTTAATGAGCATGTGGTAATGTGTTAAAACACCAAGAGAAATCTGGTCGGTGCCGTGGCTCAATAGACTAATCCTATGCCTTGCTGCACCAGCACACTGGGTTCTAGTCTCGGTCGGGGCACCGGATTCTGTCCTGGTTGCCCCTCTTCCAGGCCAGCTCTCTGCTGTGGCGCAGGAGTGCAGTGGAGGATGGCCCAAGTGCTTGGGCCCTGCACCCCACGGGATACCAGGAGAAGTACCTGGCTCCTGCCTTCAGATCAGCGCAGTACACCGGCTGCAGTGCACCAGCCGTGGTGGCCATTGGAGGGTGAACCAACAGCAAAAGGAAGACCTTTCTCTCTCTCTCTCTCTCTCACTGTCCACTCTGCCTGTAAAAAAAAAAAAAAAAAAAAAAAAAAAAAAAAAAAAAAAAAAAAACACCAAGAGAAATCTAATATACGAACTGTGGGAGAAACCATACATTCTAAGTAGAGTGATTTTCAGAATAACTAGCCATCCAGCAAATGCAAATAAAAATCACAATGAGGTTTCACACCATCCCAATTAGAATAGATATCATCCAAAATCCAAAAAATAATAAATCCTAGGGAGGATGCTGGAAAAAGTGTAATCTAAAATCCCATTGGTGGGAATGTATACTAGTACAACCATTGTGGAAGCCAAGATCTATAAAAAGACCTACCATATGATCCAGCCATTCCACTCCTGGGAATATACTCAAACAAAATGAAAGCAACATCTGAAAGAGTTATTTGTACCTCCATGTTTATTGTGACTCAATTCACAATGTCTAAGATATGGAATCAATCCAGATGTCCATCAACTGATGCCTGGATAAAGAAAATATGGCATATATACTATGGATTACTTCTTAGTCATAATACAGGATGAAATTCTATCTTCTGCAACAAAAGGGATGCAACTGGAATTCATTATGCTTAGTGAAATAAGTCTTTCCAAAGAAGACAAGCATCATATGCTTTCTCTGATATATGTTAGTTAATATAAAATACAGAAAATGGATATCCTGTGATTTGATTGCTATTTGCAGCACTGATTTATACTCACCTAGAACTGTTGTCTCTCTACTTTTTACTTGTTGAATATTATGGTTAGTGGTGCATTAAGCCTGTGACTATAGAGTGGATTGAAATTATATATTTGTGGGGCCAGCACTGTAGCGTAGTGGGTATAGCTGGCGTCTGCAGTCCCACCATCCCGTATGGGCACTGGTTGAGGCCTGGCTGCTGTACTTCCAATCCAGCTCTCTGCTATTGCCTGGGAATCAGTAGAATGTGGCCCAAGTCCTTGGGCCCCTGCATCCATATGGGAAGACCGGGAGGAAGCTCCAGGCTCCTGGCTTCGAATCAGTGCAGCTCTGGCCACTGTGGCCAACTGAGGAGAGAACTAGTGGATGCAAGACCCCTCGCTCTTTCTCTCTATGACTCTCCTTCACTCTGTGTGTAACTCTAACTTTCAAATAAATAAATAAATCTTTAAAAAATATATTTGTGTGAAAAATAAAGAAAAACAAAAATGAAAGAAGTAGGAGGACTGAGAGAGTTAGGGAGGGAGGGAGAGAAGTGTAGTTATCTTTTTAAAACTTACCTATGATATACATAAAACCTTCTTTCTTTATATTAATACAATTTTAATAGAGTGGTCTCACACCTGATGACACATTCAAATCACCTAGGGGAGTGTTTAATACATGCTTGCCCAGGTGCACCTCAGTTCACTTACATCAGAATCACTGGGGTTGAGATCCAGACAAGAATCCTTTAGGAGCTCCCCAGGTGATTCTGCAATATAGTCAAGTTTTAAGAACCACTCATTCTCAAAATTCTACTCATGAATATTTTAGCTCTTGATTATGTAGCTGAAATATTAGTAAGTACTTCTACCACTCTTTAAATAATGGCTACTTGGAGTTGAGGAAGAATACCATAAGACCAGAGGGATCCCTTCTCTATACAATTCACTGCTTTATTTCAGATACTAGCACATTTTCAGTCTACTCGTGGGGAGATTTTTTTTAACTTTGTAAATTTACATTTATTAAATAATAAAAAGAAAAAAGGAAAAAAAAAAGAAATTCCTGGCTCCTAGTTTCAGCCTGACCAAAGCCCTGTTGGTTGTAGTCATTCAGAGTGTGAACCATATGATAGAAGGTTTCCATTTTCTCCTCGTGGGGAGATTTTTTAGTATAATTTTTTTCCGAAACTTTCAATCCATGCTGGGGTATTTGATTACAAGCTTAGATATGATTATCATATTTTGATAGAGGGAAGGATAATAAAAATGGAAAAGAACAGGCCTTTGTATTGAATATGAATGGCCTTGGGAAACATTTGGTAATATATGCGCTACATTGTAAAAGTTGGAATCCTCTATTAAAAATGTGGATAATTGGCTGGCGCTGCAGCTCAATAGGTTAATCCTCTGCCTGTGGCGCCGGCACCCCGGGGATCTAGTCCCGGTCGGGCCCCGGATTCTGTCCTGGTTGCTCCTCTTCCAGTCCAGATCTCTGCTGTGGCCCGGGAGTGCAGTGGAGGATGGCCCAAGTGCTTGGGCCCTGCACCCGCATGGGAGACCAGGAGAAGCACCAGCCTCCTGGCTTTGGATCAGCACGGTGCACCAGCCGCAGGGGCCATTGGAGGGTGAACCAACGGTAAAGGAAGACCTTTCTCTCTGTCTCTCTCGCTATACACTCTGGCTGTCAAAAAAAAAAAAAAAAAATGTGGATAAGTTAAGAGAAAAAATTTCTTGGTGAAAATAAATCTGCCTATGAAGTAGAAAATAATTATGTTGTGAAAATGTTAATTTTTCAAAAAGTTAATTTATTTTTACTTCCTTTCTGCTAATGTGATAATACTTCTACTCATATGTTCAAAGAATAATACATAATGTTATGATATATGTGTATAATGAGGAATGATTAATTCAAGCCATATAAAATATCCACCATCTCTCACACTTATTATTTCTTTACAACAGAAGTATTTCAAATCTAATCTTATAGTAATTTTGGAACATTCAATGTATATCTGTAGTTACCATGCTGTATGGTTCATATTTTCTGATTAAAAATGACAAGAATTTTAGCTGTGGAAGACGTGCCTTTTCAGTTTGTAAATTTTTTTTAACATAAATTGAAAATACAATCACTATAAACATGATTATATTGTATTCTCTCTAGATATCAGAGGTACTGATGGTGAAATGATAAATAAGAAGAGTATAATATGAAGTTGGAATTTGGAAAGTTACCTGGGCTAGCAGTTAAGCGACCTGTATATATTCTTCTTGGTTCGATACTTGATCTGTTCACACATGATTCTGAAATAAGACTGACTGACTAAAAAATGGCACACATCCTGTATGGGCGCCAGTTTGAGACCTGGCTGTTCCACTTCCAATCCAGCTCTCTGCTGTGGCCTGGGAAGGCAGTAGAAGATGGCCCAAGTGCTTGGGCCTCTGCACCCACATGGGAGACCAGGAGAAGCACCTGGCTCCTGGCTTCAGATCAGTGCTGCTCCGGCCCTTGTGGCCCTTTGGGGAGTGAATCAGCGGATGGAAGACCTCTCTCTCTCTCTCTCTCTCTCTCTATCTGCCTCTCCTTCTCTCTCTGTGTAACTGTGACTTTCAACTAAAATAAATAAATCTTAAAAAAAAGAATATATTCACAAGCTCAGTTTACAATTCAGTGATTTGAGGCCAAATACAATGCTGCAATAAATTCATTGTAGTGTTGAAAGAAATAGCCCACTAACCTATAATTCTACATATACTGAACTAAAGACACTTAGCAAATTTATTTGATATGCCAAAAAAAGAGTGCAGAATTTTATCAGAAATAAGCAGGAAGAAGGAAGAAATTATTGTTAGAAAATTTGAATTACTAAAGTTTTTGTTAAAATATAATTCTTGAATTTTGTGTTTTCCAGGTTTTAGTAATCAAGTATCTGTGATTACTGTACCTTCCCCTCTGTGCTTTGTGTCTAGATCCTCAAGAAAATTTGAGTGTCCAGAAATCTATTGCTATCTCTTCCTGCTCATATAGATTGGTAGAATTCTTTGATCATACTTGATCTTGAGCTCAAGATTTTTTTTATCCAACTCTCAGTGCTTTAAAATTGAAGCTTTTAGAACAGTCCGGTGCCGCAGCTCACTAGGCTAATCCTCCGCCTAGCGGCGCCGGCACACCGGGTTCTAGTCCCGGTCGGGGCGCCAGATTCTGTCCCGGTTGCCCCTCTTCCAGGCCAGCTCTCTGCTGTGGCCAGGGAGTGCAGTGGAGGATGGCCCAGGTGCTTGGGCCCTGCACCCCATGGGAGACCAGGAAAAGCACCTGGCTCCTGGCTCCTGGCTCCTGCCATCGGATCAGCGCGGTGCACTGGCCGCAGCGCGCTGGCCGCGGCGGCCATTGGAGGGTGAACCAATGGCAAAGGAAGACCTTTCTCTCTGTCTCTCTCTCTCTCACTGTCCACTCTGCCTGTCAAAAAAAAAAAAAAAAAAAAAAAAAAAAAAAAAAAAAAAAAAAAAAAGAAGCTTTTAGAACAAATTAAATTGACTTCACATATAAAAAGTTTTCCAACAACTTCTGCCATTTATTTCTGATTTTCCATTTGGCAGAAATGAAATTCCCACTAGCCCAGTGTCTGTTCTACTTGTAGTGAGTATTTATGTGGATGTGTGTGCATAGCTTTCTTATGGTTTCAAAAAATTCACAACTGCCAGGTTCTGGAAGATACTCCATCTACTTGCTTTCCCTCCATCCCTGTCCTGTAATCTAACATCATTTTCTATCTGGGAAGGGCCTTAAATTTTCCACAGCAACACTTGCTATCTTAAGTGTTTTCTTGGTACCAAACAATATTGTTCAATAACTCATTTCCAATAAATGCCACACTCTTTTTTCATTAACCTCCTTCCTTAACCTTACAGTATACTTTGATATAATATATTGCCTCTTCCAGAAAGGCCTCCTTGAATCCTGAGTCAAAGTTAGCTAGCCCTCAGAAGTGCAGGCATACGTTTTGGGAGTTCCTATAGGTCAGTGCTTACTACATTTTGTTTCTGTGTATTTGTTCAGTTCTTTTCTATTGGGGTCCCATCTCATTGATTTACCCCTCTAGACCTAGCACTGGAGAATGCCCAGAATGGTAAATACTTTGTCAGAATAACATAATTACAAAAATTTAAAGATATTAATTGGCTATATTTTCCATTATAGAATCTGGCAACAGTTCAGGCCATAAAACAGAGTATGTATTCCTGTGGGATGAGAAGAAAGGGTTGGTTTGTTAGAAAAGGGCTGAGATAAAGCAGAAACAAAGAGTTGAAGGAGAGTTGGTCATTTCAAAGTGACTCTTTTCACAAGGCAGAGACAAGGAGACTGAACAATAGAAAAATAATAGATTTTTAATAGCAAATTGTTTCAGGTTACTTTTTGTAAAGAATTCAAAGATGTGAGGATTCAAGCAGAAGGACCTTCATTATCATGCTCATTGTCCTGTTTGGGACCTTTGGTTATCTCTTATTCTTCTGGTGTCTGAGAAGTAAAGATAAAAATTAAGTTTGGATTTTGTGATGTAAAACTTTAGCATTAATGACACCATTCTGATTTTTATTCTGGTCTGCTGGAACCCATGCAGAGCTCTGGTCCTAATCTGTGGCCTCCTATAACTTTGATTTAGCAGATTGAATTAAGCAAAATAAATACTTGGAAAGGAGTTTTTCTGATTTACATATTCCTGTGTTAGATAATATTCAAAATTAATGTGGAATATTTTAAAATGTAATTTTGCTTTCTCATCATAATTAGTAAATATAAGCAGACATAAATAATTTCATGGATGTTTGATATACTATGGTGGTAAATATTTTGAATAGATGCTCACTAATACATTCACATGGTTCTCCTTTCTTCCAGTGTTTTTCTTTCCTTGTCAAACTGCATTTAAACTGACCTTGATAATATTGCTAAATAAGTCATTTGGACCCAATACATTATTTGAAATAAGATGTATTCACTTTTGAAAGATTAATCTGTTGGGGCAGAGGGATGTCAATTTCACTCTGCAAATGAAGTGATGATGTTACTACTTTTTAATATCAAAACACACATAGTCCCAAAATCATTTAATGTACTATTTACTAGGGTGTAAAAAGAGTTATGTAAGCTTTTCATTTTGAAAATGGTAGGACACTAAAATATAATCACTAAAATAATACATATTATTAAAACATTGAGCTGATAAATATCTTAGGTAAATGTCTTGCACTGTAAATGAAATGATGCCACTTTTTGCAATTATATCTTACTAAAACTTTTGTAAATATCTTCCCTTTACAATGGTAACCATTTACTTTTGTAGGCTTAGAGATGTTTTAGCTTTGGGGTTAAATGCCAATAAAAATATGCATAAAGTCTACTTCGGAAAGCTTCAGAATTATAAAGTTCAGATTTTGTAATTGATATAACTTTTTTGCTGAAATCTGACAGTATTACCAAAGCAACAACAGAAGAATATTTCAATGGCTGTGAAAATAGGTTTGGGTAAAGCAATGGAATATGCAAGACATTTGATTGGATTTGAAAGACCTTCCCATTGAATGTAATACTGATTTATAATAATTTCTATAAAATACCTGCTTGAACTACATGAACAAATCTAGGTTTTATTTGAAGCCAGTTAAAAATCACGTCTTGGAGGTTAGGGAGCTCTTAACGTTGTATAGATTGTGTGTGTGTGTGTGTGTGTGTGCCCACTGACAAAATGAGTTGGGCTTCCTCTGAACCTACTATTTTTATTGGTAATATGACACCTGGGAAATTCATTTACCTCATTCCTTCCCCATCTATATTGGTTTGCTCAAGTAGCATATTTGCTGATTTTAAGGTGGATTTTTTTATATTAGTTGACAAGGATAGAAATGATATACAGTGGAAATTCTAAATAGTGGAACTCCATCAATCATTGTTAGTGGAACCACATTTACGTGTGAATGTATTTCTTTGCACAGATATATCTGAATGAAAGAGACTGCTAACATTAGTTGCCGGCACCAGGGCTCACTTGGTTAATCCTTGGCCTGTGGTGCCGGCATCCCATATGGGTGCCGGGTTCTAGTGCTCCTCTTCCAGTCCAGCTCTCTGCTGTGGCCCAGGAAGGCAGTGGAGGATGACTCAAGTGCTTAGGCCCCTGCACCTGCGTGGGAGACCAGGGAGAGGCACCTGGCTCCTGGCTTTAGATCAGCGCAGTCATTTGGGGGGTGAACTAATGGAAGGAAGACCTTTCTCTCTGTCTCTTCTCTCACTGTCTAAATCTGTCAAATAAATAAATAAATAATAAGAAAAAATTTAAATAAGAGCTTAATAATTTTTATAGTTATTACTTGGTTATAATTCAGTCAAATTTTTATAAGATATATTTATTTATTTGAAAGTCAAAGTTACAGAGGGAGAGTGATAAACCTTCTATCTGTTGGTTCATTCCCTAGATGACTACCACAGCCAGGAGTGGGCCTAGCTGAAGCCAGGTGTTAGAGCTTCTTCCTAGTCTCCCAGGTGGGTGTCAGAGGCCCAAGCAGTTGAATCATCTCCCTCTGTTTCCCAAGGTGCATCAGCAGGTAGCTGGATGAGAAGTGGAGCAGCTGGGAAACAAACCAGCATCCATATGGGATGCCAGCATCTCAGATGGTGGCTTAACCTGCTACACCACAACACTGGACCCAGTTTATTCAATCTTAACACACATAAAGAAAACTACTAGTTCACCTCATTCATTGGAAAAATAAAGTGAAAAAGACTTACAAAGTTTGAAGAGGATTCTATTTTGTCCAGCCCTTCTATCATAGCAGAGGTTCGAACATTAGGAAAAGAATGTTTTTTTCTAGAGGAATTCTAAGATGGCAGTGAAAACAAAGTGTGAAAACTAATTAATATTACCTTAAATTTTTATGAATCCATTTTGATTGATTTATTGGCAGTTTGACTCTTAAACTCACAATATTATAAAAAAGAACAAATAATTAATGAACAATTTAGTGAGAAGATGGTCCCTCTATCATTGGCCAAGAATTCCATTAAAAATCAATTAATCAGTGTTTACAACATTTCTAAGACCTAGGAAATAAAAGCCCATGATTTAATTTCTAATATGAATAGTATTAAATCCCCTTGAAGTCATAAAAGAAGTTTTATAAATCTTTTGAAAAAAAACAACAGCAATAAACTCCTAGAAGTCTCTGTCAGTTAATAGATTCTGTGAGGCTCCAAATGGAATTCTAGCTATAAAGTAACCATGATTCATATAGTAGCATTTAATAGATGTCAGTTCAAATACATGAAATAATGAAAAACAAGGCTGAGAAGTTTAAGTATATAGCTCCAGGTCATGAGGCTCATAAACTGTATAGTTCAAATTTAAACCCAACATTTTCTTAATATAAATTCAACATCCTCTTTACTCCATTGTGTGTACAGGTTGTACATTTGTAGGATAAAAATTATCTGCCCCTTCTTCTATCCTAAATTAGGGGAAAAAAACATATGCTATATATATGTAAACTGTTGTAACACCGATTTGATCATTTTATTGTGAAATTTATAATTCAAAGAATATTTAAGTATTTTTTCTGGCTTAACAAAAGTCTATACTGGATCCTTGGTTGTTGAGAGAAAACTGTTTTACACAAATTATTGATGCTTAATAAATATCAAAGAAATCAGAAACTAAACAGAATTGGAAACACTCACCTTTTTGCAAGCTCCAAAGTAATAACTGATTGACTGCAGCATAGATAATCCATAAATATAAAACTTTTGGGAAAAAGCACTCAGCAAGTTTGCTTTTTGGGGAAACCAAACAATTTTCCATGCCAAATTATTATTCCTCTTCTTCCTAAATATTGTTCAATAAAGTCAATAGGAAACTGACAAGATCTACTGATCACAAAGTGTAACAAAGTAGCTAAAATCAAAATCATCAGTAGTAGGATCCAATGATAACATAATGTCTGGTATATTGCAGTATGAAGTACATAGGTTCAAATGTCACCTATTGTTGCTAAAATTTTTAACATGTAGTTAATCCTTTTTTTTTTTATTTGACAGGCAGAGTTATAGATAGTGAGAGAGAGAAACAGAGAGAAACGTCTTCCCTCCGTTGGTTCACTCCCCAAGTGGCCGAACAGCCGCGCTGTGCAGATCCAAAGCCAGGAGTCAAGTGCTTCTTCCTGGTCTCCCATGAGGGTGTAGGGGCCCAAGCACCTAGGCCATCCTCCACAGCCCTCCTGGGCCACAGCAGAGAGCTGGACCAGAAGAAAAGCAACCAGGACCAGAACCGGAGCCCACATGGAATGCCGGCGCTGCAGGCAGAGGATTAATCAGTGAGCCAAGGTGCCGGCCCCCTAATCCACTTCTTAGTGTCTAGTTCTGTTAACAACCATAACAAAAATGGTTGCCCCAAGTGGTGGAGTTGGAAGCATACCAGGGGATTCCAATTCAATCCCATCGAGGTGGCATGTACCAATGCCATCTCACTGTTCCAGGTGATCAGTTTCAGTTCACAGTTGGTCATGGTGAAGGGACTGGGAGTCAAAGGGAGCACATAGACAAGTCTAGTACCTGCTAACGCTAACTGATGGAGTAAATAAAGGGGAGAGTGATCCAACATGGGAAGTGAGAATCTCAGCAGACTCATAGAATGGCAGATGTCCTAAATAGCACTCTGGCCTCAGAATCAGCCCTAAAGGCATTCGGAGCTGGCTGAAAAGCCCATGAGAGTATTTCAGGCATGGAAAGCCAAGACACTCTGGCAAAAGATCTCTGCGAGTGAGATCCCAGTGGAAAGAACAGGCCATCAAAGAAGGAGGTACCTTTCTCTGAAGGGAGGAGAGAACCTCCACTTTGACTATGACCTTGTCTAAACAAGATAAGAATCAGAGAACTCAGAGGGCTTCCATAGCCTTGGAAACTCATGACTGGAGCATAGGGAGATTACTGATGCCATAGACAGGAGTGTCAATTGGTAAAGTCAACAACAGGAGTCACTGTGCACTTACTCCTCATGTAGGATCTCTATCCTTAATGTGCTGTACATTGAGATTTAATGCTATAACGAGTACTCAAACAATATATTTCACTTTGTGTTTCTATGGGGGTGCAAACTGTTGAAATCCTTACTTAATGCATACTAAACTGATCCTCTGTAAAAAAAAAAAAAAAAAAAAAGAAATTATCAATTCCCAACTTGACTCTCACTGGGATTAAACATGACAATAGGTCTGCTCTGATTTCATCATCATTTTAAAAAATCATCTATTATTTTTCACTTTATGTTTCTGTGTGGGAGCAAACTGTTGAAATCCATACTTAATGTATACTAAGCTGATCTTCTGTATATTAAGATAATCGAAAATGAATCTTGATGTGAATGGAAGGGGAGAGGGAGTGGGAAAGGGGAGGGTTGTGGGTGGGAGGGACGGTATGGGGGGAAAGCCATTGTAATCCATAAGTCGTACTTTGGAAATTTATATGCATTAAATAAAAGTTTAAAAAAAAATGGAGGAACAAATTATTAAATAATATAGGGAAACTTGAGACACAACGAAACTTGGGAACATCCTTATGAAATAACTTGATTCAAATTGTTAAAGCTTTAAATATAGAGCAAGCACTGTGGCTCAGTTGGTTAGGCTGCCACTTGAAATGCCCACATCCTGTATAAGAGTGCCTGGGTTCTAGTCCTGCCACTACTTCTTAGGCAGTTTTTTGCTAAGGTGCACCCAGGGAGTACTAAGATTATGTCTTAAGTAGTTAGATCCCTTTTGATAGGGACTGAGCGACCCCTGGAAAGGAAACGCAAAAATACAGCAAAGAAAAGACACATGTTGTAACTCTCCAGGAGCACTGAGACAGGGAGAGACAAGAAAGAGGGGCAACATACAGTGTAATCTTCAGATGTTGATGAATCTGCCTAAATGACCTGATTGAACACGCAGCACACTTCTGTGGGAAACAGGGTACTTCCACGTCAGTTTCCTGATCAGTTTGTGTAGAATGCCCTACAACTTTCAATTACAGTTCTCTGATTGGTTGTTATTCTTGCTCCTTGTCTCGTGATTGTTTGCTATTCTGATCTTACTGGTTGTTATTCTGCCCTTCCCCAGATTGCTTAAATCTGTACCAACTGCTCAGGAAAGAGCCAGAGAGAGCCAGTGTATGTGTCAGAGTCAGCATCCACAAGCTTCTTTGGCAATTGCTCCCTTGGAGTCCCTCCTGACTACTGCAGCAGCAGATTTCTCACTTTCAAGAAAATTTGTTTTGGGGGCCAGCGCTGTGGCATAACAAGTAAAGCCATTGCCTTCAGTGCCGGCATCACATATGGGTGCCAGTTTAAGTCCCGGCTGCTCCATTTCCAATTCAGCTCTCTGCTATGGCCTGGGAAAGCAGTAAAAGATGATCCAAGTCCTTGGGCCCCTGCACCATGTGGGAGACCTGGAAGAAGCTCCTGGCTCCTGGCATTGGATTAGCCCAGCTCCAGCCATTGCAGCCAGTTAGGAAGTGAACCAGCAGATGGAAGACTATCTCTCCTTTTCTCTGTAACTCTGCTTACTATAGATAAAAGGTGTACAAGTGAAATTAAATTAATAAGCTTTATTTTTAAAAATATTTATTGTAGACAACTCAGGAAATCTGAAAATGAACCGAACATTGGATGATGTTATATGTGTCAAAAACACTGACATTTCAGAATGGAATGACTTGGTTTATAAAGACAATGCTAGACTCTAGATATTAACTATCACAAGCCACATGAAAAAAGTAAATGTTAGTATGTGTGGTTCATTTTAACTTTTCTGTGTAGTTGAAAATTTTATTATGAAGATGTGGTAATTGTTTAGTGATAAATATATGTTAATGATTCATTGCCTATTTTCTCATTAGGTAATCATCTTTCAAATACCTTAGTCAAAATGTTTTTAGTTATTCTAAATTGAGAGGAAAAACAAGTGAAATAAAATTGATTTCAAAGTTACAAAGACACACAGATGGCAAACGGTCCTCTCTATAGCTACTTGTGTCAGTGCTTCAAATTTTAAAAGAGAAAGTAAAAGAAAGAACTTTAAAAGCTTTGTAGGAACAACCAAGTACTGTCCATGACTATTTTCATATTTGCAGCAACAATTGCTAGAACATAAATAAGTAACATAAAATAAGGTAAAGAAACAGATGGAAGTTGATAAAATTAGGAGTAGGAACCGCTATTTCTACCTCTGTTACCATCACTGGCCATTCTGATGTATGTGTAACCTACGTGGTAAACTTCTTCTCTTGCATTTCTGTTGAGGATATGCTGTATGTTGGTGATCAAGATAAATCACAGAGTTCGGGACATCAACGGCAGACTCAACACACCAGCGCTGGAACGCGAGGTGAGCCGAACCTCAATAGCCCGAGACACCGGCAGGCAAGCGGAGAGAGGAGACTAGAGGGAACGACCCCCGGGGGGGGAAGTTCACAAGGCTAACTGGAAGAGAGAGAGAGAGAGAAAAAAGGGTGACTAGTACGGACACGGGTTTCTCTCTCTCCGCTCACCTCTCAAGGGCGAGCAAGACAAAGAGCAGGCGCCATCTTGGACATACGTCATAAGCAGAGCGACCTCAGGTCTGCACCGGCCCTGAGCCTAGCAGAAAAACCTGACTCTGGGCGGGGCGAATTAACAGGAGATTAGGAGCTAGTAAATTTGTGGTGCTACTGAACTGAGACTGTGAAAAAAGAGACGGTGGGGGAGAGAACTCACGGAATTCACGTGAGCACTCTCCAGAGACGCTACAATTCCGTAACTTTGGCAACCCAGTGGGAGGCTGAAGGAGAATTTGAGCCCACTCTGAGGGCCGAACAGATTCCCTGTGGGGATCTTGGGAAAGAGCTTCCGATCTCTGGCTCCTGTGGGTATATCATTTGCCTGCTAACTACCTCCAACTTCGTTCAGCTGTGCGGAATTACTTCCCTTTTGAATCAAAAAAAAAAAAAAAAAGAGAGAGAGAGAGAGAGAGATTTACCACGCCTAACCTGGGAGTGTCACCTTTGGCACAACAAACAGAGCTCTCAGGCCACACCCATCTCAAGCCCTAAGGCTCCATCAAAAACAGATAGTCCACTTAATCTAGAGTCATAGTATAACAAGAAAAGGCACCACAGTGAAGAAACCAAATATCTCCAATATGCCAAATAACAAACGCAAAAACCGAGGTAATAAAAACAAGGAAGTCACCATGACGGCCTCAAATGAAAAAGACACCCCAATTCAAGATTATGAAGATGATGACATAGAAGAAATGCAAGAAGCAGATCTCAAAAAATTGATAAGAACATTAAGAAGTTCTCAAAAACAAATTCTGGAACTACACAAATCCTTACTGGACAAGATAGAAAATCTCTCTCGTGAAAATGAAATATTAAGGAGGAATCAAAATGAAACGAAACAACTAGTACAACAGGAAACTGTGATAGTGACTGAAGTGAAGAATTCAATAGATCAAATGAAAAACACAATAGAGAGCCTTAGAACAGAATGGGTGAAGCAGAAGAGAGAATATCGGACTTAGAAGACAGAGAACAGGAAAGGATACAGTCAGACCAAAGAAAAGAAGAGGAAATTAGAAATCTGAAACATATTGTCGGGAATCTTCAGGATACTATTAAAAAACCCAACATTCGGGTTCTAGGAGTTCCTGAAGGCATGGAGAGGGAGAAAGGATTAGAAGGCCTTTTTAGTGAGATATTAGCAGAAAATTTCCCAGGTTTGGAGAAGGACAGAGACATCCTAGTACAGGAAGCCCTCAGAACCCCTAATAAACACGACCAAAAGAGATCCTCACCACGACACGTTGTAATTAAACTCTCCACAGTGAAACATAAAGAAAAGATCCTAAAATGTGCAAGAGAGAAACGTCAGATTACTCTCAGAGGATCTCCAATCAGACTCACAGCTGACTTCTCATCAGAAACTCTAAAAGCTAGGAGGGAATGGCGAGATATAGCCCAGGTACTAAGAGAGAACAACTGCCAGCCCAGAATATTATATCCTGCAAAGCTATCATTTGTGAATGAAGGTGAAATAAAGACTTTTCATTGCAAACAGAAATTGAAAGAATTTGTTGCCACTCGTCCAGCCCTGCAAAAGATGCTTAAAGATGTGTTACACACAGAAACACAGAAACACGGTCATCAATATGAAAGAAGGTAAAGGAAGGAAACCAAGGAAGGAAACCTCACAGCAAAAGATCACAGGGAATTCAAAGCATATATTAGAACTTATCTTTGGCAAATGGCAGGGCAAAGTTACCACTTATCATTAGTCACTTTGAACGTGAATGGCCTGAACTGTCCAGTTAAAAGACACCGATTGGCTGATTGGGTTAAGGAACAAAACCCATCTATTTGCTGCTTACAAGAAACACATCTTTCCAACAAAGATCCATACAGACTGAAAGTGAAAGGCTGGAAAAAGATATACCATGCCAACAGAAATGAAAAAAGAGCGGGCGTAGCCATCTTAATATTGGACAACATAAACTTTACCACAAAAACTGTTAAGAGAGACAAAGAGGGACACTATATCATGATTAAGGGATCAATTCAACAGGAAGATATAACAATTATCAATGTATATGCACCTAACTACAGGGCACCAGTTTATCTAAAAGATTTATTAACGGACTTAAAGGGAGACTTAGACCCCAATACAGTAGTACTGGGGGACTTCAATACTCCACTCTCAGAAATAGACAGATCATCCGGTCAGAAGATCAACAAGGATACGGTAGATTTAAACGACACTATAGCCCAAATGGATCTAACAGATATATACAGAACTTTCCATCCTACAGCTAAAGATTTTACATTCTTCTCAGCAGTACATGGAAGCTTCTCTAGGATTGACCACATACTAGGCCATAAAGCAAGCCTCAGCAAATTCAAAAGCATTAGAATCATACCATGCAGCTTCTCAGACCATAAAGGAATGAAGTTGGAAATTAGCAACTCAGGAATCCCTAGAGCATACGCAAACACATGGAGATTGAACAACATGCTCCTGAATGAACAATGGGTCATAGAAGAAATCAAAAGAGAAATCAAAAACTTTCTGGAAGTAAATGAGGATAACAGCACAACATACCAAAACTTATGGGACACAGCAAAAGCAGTGTTAAGAGGAAAGTTTATATCAATAGGTGCCTACATCAAGAAATTGGAAAGACACCA
This sequence comes from Oryctolagus cuniculus, assembly GCF_051225735.1. Taxonomy (NCBI): domain Eukaryota; kingdom Metazoa; phylum Chordata; class Mammalia; order Lagomorpha; family Leporidae; genus Oryctolagus; species Oryctolagus cuniculus. The sequence goes on from NC_142867.1 coordinate 27,929,842, forward strand.
AATAGATGAGCTTTCAATTCACCTTAAGGATCTAGAAAACCTACAGCAAATCAGACCCAAATCTAGTAGGAGAAGAGAAATAATTAAAATCAGAGAAGAAATCAACAGGATTGAATCAAGAAAAACATTACAAAAAATCAGCCAAACGAAGAGCTGGTTTTTTGAAAAAATAAACAAAATTGACACCCCATTGGCCCAACTAACTAAAAAAAGAAGAGAAAAGACCCAAATCAATAAAATCAGAGATGAAAAAGGAAATGTAACAACAGACACCACAGAAATAAAAAGAATCATCAGAAATTACTACAAGGACTTGTATGCCAGCAAACAGGGAAACCTATCAGAAATGGATAGATTCCTGGACACATGCAACCTACCTAAATTGAACCAGGAAGACATCGAAAACCTAAACAGACCCATAACTGAGACAGAAATTGAAACAGTAATAAAGGCCCTCGAAACAAAGAAAAGCCCAGGACCAGATGGATTCACTGCTGAATTCTACCAGATGTTTAAAGAAGAACTAACTCCAATTCTTCTCAAACTATTCAGAACAATCGAAGAAGAGGGAGTCCTCCCAAATTCTTTCTATGAAGCCAGCATCACCTTAATTCCTAAGCCGGAAAAAGATGCAGCACTGAAAGAGAATTACATACCAATATCCCTGATGAACATAGATGCAAAAATCCTCAATAAAATTCTGGCCAATAGAATGCAACAACACATCAGAAAGATCATCCACCCAGACCAAGTGGGATTTATCCCTGGTATGCAGGGATGGTTTAATGTGCGCAAGACAATCAATGTGATACACCACATTAACAGACTGCAGAAGAAAAACCATATGATTCTCTCAATAGATGCCGAGAAAGCATTTGATAAAATACAACACCCGTTCATGATGAAAACTCTAAGCAAACTGGGTTTGGAAGGAACATTCCTCAATACAATCAAAGCAATCTATGAAAAACCCACAGCCAACATCCTATTGAATGGGGAAAAGTTGGAAGCATTTCCACTGAGATCTGGAACCAGACAGGGATGCCCACTCTCACCACTGCTATTCAATATAGTTCTGGAGGTTCTAGCCAGAGCTATTAGGCAAGAAAAAGAAATTAAAGGGATACAACTTGGGAAGGAAGAACTCAAACTATCCCTCTTTGCAGATGACATGATTCTGTACTTAGGGGACCCAAAGAACTCTACTAAGAGACTATTGGAACTCATAGAGGAGTTTGGCAAAGTGGCAGGATATAAAATCAATGCACAAAAATCAACAGCCTTTGTATACACAGACAATGCCATGGCTGAGGAAGAACTTCTAAGATCAATCCCATTCACAATAGCTACAAAAACAATCAAATACCTTGGAATAAGCTTAACCAAAGACGTTAAAGATCTCTACGATGAACATTACAAAACCTTAAAGAAAGAAATAGAAGAGGATACCAAGAAATGGAAAAATCTTCCATGCTCATGGATTGGAAGAATCAATATCATCAAAATGTCCATTCTCCCAAAAGCAATTTATAGATTCAATGCAATACCAATCAAGATACCGAAGACCTTCTTCTCAGATCTGGAAAAAATGGTGCTGAAATTTATATGGAGGCACAAGAGACCTCGAATAGCTAAAGCAATCTTGTACAACAAAAACAAAGCCGGAGGCATCACAATACCAGATTTCAGGACATACTACAGGGCAGTTGTAATTAAAACAACATGGTACTGGTACAGAAACAGATGGATAGACCAATGGAACAGAATTGAAACACCAGAAATCAACCCAAACATCTACAGCCAACTTATATTTGATCAAGGATCTAAAACTAATTCCTGGAGCAAGGACAGTCTATTCAATAAATGGTGCTGGGAAAATTGGATTTCCACGTGCAGAATCATGAAGCAAGACCCCTACCTTACACCTTACACAAAAATCCACTCCACATGGATTAAAGACCTAAATCTACGACCTGACACCATCAAGTTACTAGAGAACATTGGAGAAACCCTTCAAGATATTGGCACAGGCAAAGAATTTCTGGAAAAGACCCGGGAGGCACAGGCAGTCAAAGCCAAAATCAACTATTGGGATTGCATCAAATTGAGAAGTTTCTGTACTGCAAAAGAAACAGTCAGGAGAGTGAAAAGACAACCGACAGAATGGGAAAAAATATTTGCAAACTATGCAACAGACAAAGGGTTAATAACCAGAATCTACAAAGAGATCAAGAAACTCCACAAAAACAAAACCAACAACCCACTTAAGAGATGGGCCAAGGACTTCAATAGACATTTTTCAAAAGAGGAAATCCAAATGGCCAACAGGCACATGAAAAAATGTTCAAGGTCATTGGCAATCAGGGAAATGCAAATCAAAACCACAATGAGGTTTCACCTCACCCCAGTTAGAATGGCTCACATGCAGAAATCTACCAACAACAGATGCTGGCGAGGATGTGGGGAAAAAGGGACACTAACCCACTGTTGGTGGGAATGCAAACTGGTGAAGCCACTATGGAAGTCAGTCTGGAGATTCCTCAGAAACCTGAAGATAACCCTACCGTTCGACCCAGCCATCGCACTCCTTGGAATTTACCCAAAGGAATTTAAATTGGCAAACAAAAAAGAGGTCTGCACCCTAATGTTTATTGCAGCTCAATTCACAATAGCTAAGACCTGGAACCAACCTAAATGCCCATCAACGATAGACTGGATAAAGAAATTATGGGATATGTACTCTTTAGAATACTATACCGCAGTAAGAAACAACGAAATCCAGTCATTTGCAACAAAATGGAGGAATCTGGAACACATCATGCTGAGTGAAATAAGCCAGTCCCAAAGGGACAAATACCATGTGTTCTCCCTGATCGGTGACGACTGACTGAACACCAAGAGGGAAACCTGTTGGAGTGAGGTGGACACTATGGGAAATGGTGGCTTGATCAGCATAGCCCTGACTGTTAATGAACAACTAAATACATTATCCCTCTTAGTAGTTTTTTTATCTGTTCTACTTAATATGACTGGTTTAGATCTGTAATTGATGCACAGTTATTCTTAAGTGTTGAAAATTAACTGAAATGTGATCCCTGTTGAACATGGTGGTGGGAATGGGAGAGGGAAGAGATGTATAATTTGGGACATGCTCAGGCTGACTTGCCCCAAGTGGTGGAGTTGGAAGCATACCAGGGGATTCCAATTCAAATCCCATCGAGGTGGCATGTACCAATGCCATCTCACTGTTCCAGGTGATCAGTTTCAGTTCACAGTTGGTCATGGTGAAGGGACTGGGAGTCAAAGGGAGCACATAGACAAGTCTAGTACCTGCTAACGCTAACTGATGGAGTAAATAAAGGGGAGAGTGATCCAACATGGGAAGTGAGATACTCAGCAGACTCATAGAATGGCAGATGTCCTAAATAGCACTCTGGCCTCAGAATCAGCCCTAAAGGCATTCGGAGCTGGCTGAAAAGCCCATGAGAGTATTTCAGGCATGGAAAGCCAAGACACTCTGGCAAAAGATCTCTGCGAGGGAGATCCCAGTGGAAAGAACAGGCCATCAAAGAAGGAGGTACCTTTCTCTGAAGGGAGGAGAGAACCTCCACTTTGACTATGAGCTTGTCTAAACAAGATAAGAGTTGGAGAACTCAGAGGGCTTCCATAGCCTTGGAAACTCATGACTGGAGCATAGGGAGATTACTGATGCCATAGACAGGAGTGTCAATTGGTAAAGTCAACAACAGGAGTCACTGTGCACTTACTCCTCATGTAGGATCTCTGTCCTTAATGTGCTGTACATTGAGATTTAATGCTATAACGAGTACTCAAACAATATATTTCACTTTGTGTTTCTATGGGGGTGCAAACTGTTGAAATCCTTACTTAATGCATACTAAACTGATCCTCTGTAAAAAAAAAAAAAAAAGAAAGAAATTATCAACTCCCAACTTGACTCTCACTGGGATTAAACATGACAATAGGTCTGCTCTGATTTCATCATCATTTAAAAAATCATCTATTATTTTTCACTTTATGTTTCTGTGTGGGAGCAAACTGTTGAAATCCATACTTAATGTATACTAAGCTGATCTGTATATTAAGATAATCGAAAATGAATCTTGATGTGAATGGAAGGGGAGAGGGAGTGGGAAAGGGGAGGGTTGTGGGTGGGAGGGACGGTATGGGGGGAAAGCCATTGTAATCCATAAGTCGTACTTTGGAAATTTATATGCATTAAATAAAAGTTTAAAAAAAAAAATAAAAAATAAAAAAAAAAAAAGATAAATCACAGAATTCATCTCTGTTCATCTCCCTGGGACTTTTTAGTCTTGATGTACCCCCACACACACACTGTAATCTCTCAGAATTAACAAAAGGTACTCCAGTGGAAAGAAGATGTGTAGTCAGAAAACTTCTATTCCATTTATTGACTCTGTGTGTACATGCAAGTTCTTTATATTTGGTGAGCTATAAGATGAAGAAAACAATACCACTCCTTACTATTTATAGTTGTTTATGTAATCATTCATTCTTCCAAGAAAACTCATTTTAACACACACAGGCCAGTGAGTAGTAGGATGCTTGATTGAAGAATTTTATGGTCCAGAGTGGTTTGATAGATGTTAACTCCCTAGAGTAGATGTAATAACTGTCTCTATGGAAATATGAATAGGGACCACCAATTTCAGGACTTAGAATAAGTCTCCTGGAGAAGTTGATATCTCACCTAATATTTGACAGGCTAAAATGTGAAAAAGTCAGTAAAGTCATTAAAGGAAGATGGAATAATGTAGGAAAGCAATTAATTGAAGACAGTGTCATCTATTCAAGGAAGTCACACCATACATGGACAGAATACAGAGGTTTCCGTTGAAATCAGTCTATAAATGTAGGTCAAGAGATGAGACAAGAAAAGTACGGAAGAAACTATTGTGAAGGATCTCATTTGTTTGCATTTCTAATTTTAGCAATGACAATTGGCAGTATAGAGTGATTTATGTTTCAGAAAATCCATGACTCAGACAGCAACATATAACACTGTTAAGAGATTACAACACAAGATGTAGGGCTGTACCTTTCACGTCTGCATTCTCAGAGACAACGCAGTTCATAATTCATAGGTGTTCAACCGTAAGGCCAGTGGCAATAATTAACTGAGATACCAAAGTCAAGGAAACACTAGGTAGAAATTAATTGCTATTCTTGAAATTTAATGTAAATGGGAAAGATTTTTTTTAATCATTCTCCTTGGAATCTTCACTGGCTGCCTATTAATTTCCCTTCTTCCCAGTGGGCTGAATATTGCATTATCTCACTACTCTGAACCTTCAATAAAATTCTGAATTCTGAGCAGGCTTTGAGAAAAAAGTAATCATCCCATAATGTTCATAACCCCTTGTTCTCTTAGGTTCCCTAGGATTGACAATATCAATTTAAATAATCAATTGCACTTTTAAAAGCAGAATCTGTGCATGAGAAGTAGCTGGGGATTTCACTATGCACTTAATAGTCCTTTACCATGAAGAGGCAGACAGGGAAGGGTTGGATTTAAAGATTAGTTAGTTTTAACCTACAAATATTTAATAATAATTATCTATCTCAGAAAGTGAGAGAGATCTTCTATGGTATTATTTATATATTTTATTCAGAATTGTATTCTGTGCATTTAAACTGGGTTTATCTGCATTTTTATGAAAATGAAGCTGAATCATGGAGCTAAAGGCTCCAAAAACTGTCTGTGTGAACACTCTCATTTATGAAAAGTGGGCTCATAGCCTAGAAAGAGCCACTTGCTTAGTACATTGCTTACAAAAGTTGGTATAGGTTAGAATCTCTGTTACCTTCCAGTATAAAAAACTATAAACTATCTTTCAGTATAAAAAACTATAAACATTTTGGAAGCTATTGTTCATGTAAATATACAAGGAAGAAAAATTTGAGGGGACTGATGATTAAACTTATTTTGATCATAAAATTATTTATTTTTGTATTTATTTTGTATTTATTTTGTAATATCAGGTCAGTTGATTATCTTCATTTGTTGCAGCACACCTTTTTATCCAAGAGTGTTTGCACACACACACACACACACACAAATGGTTAAGAAGGCTGGATACTCTGGCAACTAAGTAATTGGTTATGCCTTCTTTTAGAGTTACCATCTTTTCGCTCCAACGATATGAAGGAGTTTATCATGGAGAAAACAAGAGTTAAGAAGAAAAATAGCTCAGGGTGTTGAGAGATTATCTTTAATGACACAGAAAGTGAAAATGGCCCTTTACTTTAGCCATCTGATAAACACACATGAAAAAGTTGCTTCTAATACCCTGGAAAATAATATGGGACTCCGCATCATAGAAGTCATGGTTAGTTCAGACTTAACCAAATGGTTAAAATTTAAATACATTTTGGAGGACTATGCCTTAGGCAAAAAACACTTTGAAAGAATCTGTGTATCCCAAATGCCTATTTCTAAAGCACAAAAACAAGAAGTAGTGTATGTTAATACTTCTCAGTCTTCAAAGTGCAAGAGAATCATCTGGGGATCTCATTGAAATGAATATTCTGGTTCAGTTAGATCTGCAGTGGGCTCTGAAGTTTTGTACCCATAATAAATTCACAGGAGTATTAACAATGTCATTATACACATCGAGGTTTGGGTAGAAAGCTTCTCAGTCAGTAAATGGTTTTACAGGTGTTGCATGGAAACCCCTCCAAAACCACAAATTTTACTTTCATATTTCCTTTCAGAATTGAAAGCATATTCACTAATTTGAAAGATATTTTTGGAACAGTTAATTCTTAAATAAAAAGAAAGCTAGGGAAAAATGAATTCTTAAGTTGTTATATTTTCTTGAATGAGGCTATATCTGTATTCATATTATAGTTTACCAATCATGTGTATTTACATAACAAAACCAGTAAAATAGAAAACAGGATTTAAGGTTACATTTAGAAAGCAAACTAAGTATTTATTAAGCAACCTATCGTGTCCCTGATCTAAGGGCACTAGTACCAGATACAAAAATAAAAGTAGCTTTTTCACTCCTAAGGAATTTATGACTTCATTAAAAATCGAGTTGTAGGTATAAACACACACACATAAAATAGAAATAGATTCATTCAATAAATATTTCATAAATGGCATTTTTTCTAGATGTGTTGACACTATACTTCATGGAGATTTAAGACAGTCAGGTTACAATCTATATATTTCAAATGTATTATGCTGTATGCAAAGATCCCAGATATAGTGGGTAGGATACAAGAACAAATTAAGCTACATATGTTACATTTGAGTTGATTAAAACAATTTTTTCAATCAAGACTTTATAACTTCTCACACTCTTTTTAAATTTTAATGTAATATACTTGTTATTCTTGTCCCATAATATTTGTACATGCTCATGGGGTCAGAATGATTTTTAATATTTATAATATATGGTTTCTTGAAATTGACAGTAAATAAACAGTTCCAAAAATGTTTAAAAAATGAAATAACTAATTAAATACCATGCAACTTTCTTCATTTTCTTAATGAGTATGTCAAATTAGTTAATATATATGATTTGTGAGATAATTTGAATACAGGAATCATTGTACCAAAAAGAGAGAGGTGTGCTAACACTATTGGTCTGACCTACAATATGAAAGGAAGTCAGTTGTACTGTATAGTCATAGCAACATTTACTTATTAGTAGAGAAGTTTCTTACCAGACATGCAGATAGACCAATGGTCTGCTGAGGCCCATTCCATCACTAACAAATAGGTTCTGATTGTAGATATTTTGTATATATCGGGGCATAATTTCTATTATGGAAACCAAGGGCATGCTAATATGTGTGTTCTGAAGGATTTGACATTTCATATCTTGAGTTTCTCTAAAAGAATATTTTTCTGTACATGAGAATCTCCTAGGGAGTCTAAATCACCAAACTAAATGCCTGAACCCAGCCTTGGGGATTTTGACTCAATGGTTTGGTGAGGTGTGTAATTATTATTCTTCTCATAAGTTATTCTAGTGTGCTCCCTGGATTGATAACCAGCGTGCTTTCCTACTGAAGGAGGAAAAGACGCCATAGCATTCAAAGCAGATTGATGTAACCCTGTAACAAGATGAGTAAACTTGGGAACTGCATTTGAACTTTCTAAGCCTAGTTTCCTCACTTGTAAAGGATGATAATAATATCCAACATTCAGTGTTTGAGAGATGTTGGTTATCATTGTAATGTGCTAGTATGTAGATGATATCAGTTAATTCAAAAAGTTACTGATTGTAAATGTGATGCTGAGGGTTGTGAATGATACATAACTAAAAGTAATAATAAGAGCAGTCCCAAGGTTTGTTAGTCAGAGTGGGATGAAAACCCTTAGAAATTTGCAAATACCATGGTAGTAAGCCCAGAAATACAACAGCAAATGAGAAATCAGTATAATCAGTACAGAATCAATTAAAATTATTCCACTGTTTATGGAAATAAACCAGAGGTACAAATGGATCAAAGAAATGGACTTTTTCACATTTATTTTAGTTCGGAAAATAAGCACTCAACCTATCCAAAATAGAAATCTTAACTAAATTGAGTTATAATCCACATATCATAAAATTTACCTTTCTAAAGCGTACAATTCAGGGACCAGGTGGTTAGCCTAGTGGTTATAACATCCATGTCCCATAGTACCTGGGTTCAATTCCTGGCTCTAACTCTTGATTCCGGCTTCATGTCAATATAGACCCTGGCAGGCAGCAGTCACAGATCAAATAATTGTGTTCCTGCCACCCAGGTAGGAAATCTGAATTGAATTGTCAACTTTTGGCTTCAGTCTTGGGCCAACCTTCTGTGTGGCATTTGGGAGTGAATCAGAGAATGGATGGAAGTCCTTTTTCTCTATCTCTTTGCCTCTCGAATAATATAAAAAAATTTTAAAAATCAATAAAAGGTAAAATTCAGGACTTCTTAGTGTGTTTACAAGGTTGCACATAGATGACTGCTACCAAATTTGATAATATTTTTATCAGCTCAAAAAAACTTATAATTATAGCAATCATTTCCCTCTGTGCTCCACTTTACCTTCTAGAAAGCATGGTTCTGCTTTTTATGTCTGTAGATTTTCAATGTAGAATATTTCATATAAATTGAGTCATAAATATCTTTAGAACTGGTTTTCTTTCACTTCCCATAATGCTTTTAGGGCTCATGCATGTTATAGCATGTAACAGTAGTTCACTTTTTATGACTTAAGCATATTGCATTGTACAGATGTATTTCAGTTTCTCCATTCATTAGTCATTAGATATGTAGATGTGGGCTATTTTTTTAACTTTTTAGCTATGAGGAATAATGTTGCAATGATTAATTGTGAATAAGTCTTTGTATAGACATATATTTTCAATTCTCTTGGAAATGTATATTAATTAATGCACTTTTCTACATTTGCATGAATCCTTATTTAATAAATTATCAGAAAGTAACTTTACATATGATATAACTAATGGATCATACAGTCAGGATACACTTGGCTTTACAGGAACCAACAAAATGCTTTTGAAAGTGGCTGCACTACTTATGGTCTCACCAGCAATTAATGAAGATTTCAGTTGTTTTCATATCTTTCTTAACATATTTTTTGTTTTATATAGTCAACTTTGTGAGTGTAAATTGTATCTCACTGCTGCTTATTTTTATTTCTTTAAAAACTAGTGAAGTGGCTGGCGCTGTGGCATGGTGGGTTAAGTTGAGGCCTGCAGTGCTGCCATCCATATGGACATCCTTTCGAGTCCTGTCTGCTCCATTTCCAATCCAGCTCCCTGCTAACGTGCCTGAGAAAGCAGCAGAATATGACCTAAGTCCTTGGACTCCTGCACCACAAGGGAGATCCAGAAGAAATTCCTAGATCCTGGCTTTGATCTGGACCAGCCCTTGTCATTGTGGCCATTTGACAAGTAAACCAAGTGATGGAAGATCTCTTTCCCTGTCTCTCCTTCTCTCTCTCCTTCTCTCTCTTTCTCTCTCTGTAACTCTGCCTTTCAAATGCTTAAGTAAATCTTTTTAAACAATCTAGCGGTATTGAGTACTCTTTCATTGTAGCATTGTTTTAGAATATCAATATAATTCATGAGGGAACTTTCTAAGTTCAAATAATGGGGAAAAGGTTCCATAGTATATTTTAAATGAAAAATATGAAAATGCAGAATAACAATTCTAACGTACTATTTACTAAAATGAAAGGATCAATCCATATGCACACAAAAATGCAATTAGCAGTCCCATAAAATAATCACTGACAACTAGAAATGTACTAAATTGTATTGAGCAACTCTAAGAAATCGTACATTTCTTAGACTCCTTTTTATTTTGCCTTATTACACTTCACATATTAAAGAAGGTATATTATCGGGGCCGGCGCCGTGGCTCACTAGGCTAATCCTCCACCTGCAGTACTGGCATCCTATATGGGTTCTAGTCCTGGTTGTTCCTCTTCCAGTCCAGCTCTCTGCTGTGGCCTGGGAACGCAGTGGAGGATGCCCCAAGTGCTTGGGCCCCTGCATCTACATGGGAGACCAGGAAGAAGCCAACGCATAGATAAATGAAACATAATAAAGAATTCAGAAAATAATCCATGTACATAAACCAATTCATTCTTGACAAAGATACCAAGAGTATGATGGAGAGAGGATAGTTTTTTCAATAAAGCGTCCTGGAAAAACTGACTGTTTACACACACACACACACACACATAAAATAATAAAATTAAATATGTCCCTCTCATTGATTACAAAAATCAACTGAAGAAGGATCAAAGACCTAAAAATAAGTGTTGGAACTAGAACACAATGAAAACAATCGATTACTGATAATATACCTTATTTGTATATGCATCAAGTATATTATGTATTTAGAGCTACAGAATGTGTCTTTTGTATTACCATAATCCATTAGTTGTATCTCTTTATAGGTGCTTCTAAACCACTCAAAGACAACATTAATCCCTAAATCCACTATGCACAGTTTTATAGTTATATCATTGTCAATCACAACATCAGGTTACATCAAATTTTTGAGATTTATGTGGCTGCTCTAACAGATATTTTTGTGGAAATAAATTGTTAGGAGGTGTGATCAAAAAGAGAAGACACTAATTAACAACAATTAGGATGTATATGAAATATAAATGGATCTTGACTGTTCGATATGCATAATGTGACTTTGAATTATATTTAAGATCAAGTAAAATAATTTGGGGAAGACAACTTAATGGAAGTGATACTATGTATTTCTCACACCCATTTTATAAAAATAGCTTTAGAATGTTCTCTGGTAGTAAAATTCTGGGACATATGAGGTTTGGGGCCCATTCACCCAATAGAATAATTCAATTCTCATATAATGGTTTTCTGAGATTTTTCAGGAATGAACACATAAATCTCTAATCCATTTACTGAAATTTATATACCACATAATTGGCTTTTATTGTTATCAAATGGATCCTTCGTCTGTCTAGAAAGGACAGAGACTTTAGATAGCAGTTCAGTTATATGCTTCTTTAGCCTATCCATTTTAGACATGCAGGAAAAGGACTTTTATGTGAATCAATGTTTTTTTGTTTTTTGGCCATAGATATGGTGCATCTTGGAAAGAAGATTAAAATATATGGAAAGTTGTCAAAGTTTGCCTCAAGTAACTTTTTACACAGTCCTAATGCTGATCGGTTGAATAGTGTTCAAAATCATGTCGTTCCATAATGGACTGCAAGTATTTTATTAGACGTGCTTGCACCAGTACATTTGTTTCTCAAAGATGTACTCTAGTAATTATTTTTGGCATTATATTGTAAGCATAACATTAATATTCTAAGAATTAATGTAGTATTATTTATAAAGTAATCCAATGCTAATACATTCATCAGAAACCTCTGATACGCTAAAATGTACAATGTAAACTGTAAGGGTGAAGAAATTCATTAATCATGCTTTTTGCTGTAATCTGAATGAGTGATCTTAAACTGTGATTAAATAAGATGTTGATTCCTTAATAAAAATTCTTGTCGATTGAATTGCTCCCAGTACTAAAATTGAGAATTTTTAAATAAGATATGGATCTATATGCCTCTTTAACTTTTTTCCAGATATTCTAAATTCCTGAATTTTGAACCCATTTATTTCACTGGATCATTGTTTTCCTTGATCATTAACAAATAAAACAAGCATTACTAATAGTTTTCTGTTACACTTAAGATGGGATTTACTTTTGATGAGATGATGTTTAGATCCAATCAACACATCTCTCTGCTCAATGACATGATTTTGGGGAGGGGAACTGCCATTTCCAATCACAGGAAAATTCTCAACCATAGTAGCAATTTCTACATGTAAACAGTGTCGCTCAAATCTTCCATTCTTGAGTCATTAGACTTCACAGCCCTCCAGCACAGGTATCATACTCATCTTTGCATTCTCTTTACTCAGAAGTTGTCCTGTTTCAGAGGAAATATTTGACAGACCAAAACTGGTTGAGACAAATACAAGTACTGTGTCAAAATAATATCTTAGTGTTATCTATACAAGAGGATATCAAAATTTTCATGGAAAATTCACATTATATTTTAGCTTATTGTTTACGTGGATCTAAAATGTGATAGGATGTAAGAATTGTACTACTGTGCTACCCCAGGAAGAATAACTGAATCTGTGAACTAAGAATCATGGCAGCCAATCCTTTCAATATCATACAACATAAGTGCCCAAGCAAAAATAATCTTGGGTAATCTTCTTAGCTTAATTGCTTATTAGTTGGAGATCATAGACTTAATCATAGACCTGTATTAATTTGAACTTACCTTTAAATGTAAATAATTTCAGCCCAGTTAAACAGATCACCTTAAAGTTTTAAGAAAATTGCCATTGATCATTTTTATATCAAAGCCAATAATATATCATCTCATTGTGTATGTATATATGCAGCTTCTCAAAATGCTCTTTGAATAGTACATAACAGTTTATCAGTTCCTTCACTATAACAAATGAATTGACCAAAAGCTTTGAAAAGTGTTCATTTTGGGGTTTGGCATTGTGGCACAGTGAGTTATGCTGCCACCTGTGAAGCCTGCATTGCATATCAAAGCCCCAGTTTGTGTCTCAGCTGCTGTACTTCAGTACAGTTCTCTGCTAATGTGCCTGGGAAAGCAGCAGAGGACGGCCCAAGTGCTGGGCCCTTGCCATCCTGGTGGCAGACATAGGTATTTCACTGGAGCAACAGAAAACTGATCAATACACCACTACTCTCATGCATATATAAAATGAACACCTTTTTAATAAAGATTTATTTTATTTATATGAAAGGCAGAGTGACAGATGAGATTGGGTGCATTCGCCATGATATGGTCATAGACTACTGTGACAGAGACAAAGGAGAGAGAGATCTTCCATCTGCTGGTTGACAATGGTCAGGGCTGGATCAGGTCTAAGCCAAAAGCTATGTCTGGGTACTTATTTTTAAGACAAAGTAGATTTCTTTAGCTCACAGTATTGGAGGTTGAAAATCCAAACAGCGTGATGTTGGCTCAGAATGCATATTACAGGCATCCTTCTTGTCTTATATGAAGAGACAGGAAGTCAGAGAAGCCAGGGAGCAACAGCAGTTGCTTTTCTGTAAGAACACTCTCAGGACATCTAATCAAAATTTCAAGGCAGTAATTCCTTCTGAGAGCTACTTCCACAATGGACTCATTTTCCTACAAGTAATTCCAACTTTCAAAAGTCTCACCACCTCTGACATCACCACACTGATGAACAAGCTTCCAACAAATGAACATTTGATGAATAAACCATATCCGAGTCATAGCATATGGCTTTAACCTTTAGAAAATGTATACTTTAAAAATAGATTGAAGTCACATTGCTTTTACTCAAATCCCTATGCTTCCATTTTATAATTGCCTTATCTTTAGTAAATTACTTAAACTTTTGTAAATCAATTTTTTACACGTAAAATGAGAACAACACTCTGATTGTATGGCTTTTTAAAGTGCTAATTATGATGCTTTTATGCTCTTAAAACAGTGCTTGGCAAATGAGATATCAATATGTGTTTTTCCTCTTTGCATTCCTCCTTCTACATCATCTATGCAAGCAATGTATACAAAATAATTTGAAAATTGTTCATTTAAATGCATTGGCTTTTGTCAGAATACATTTCCACAGAATTTCAAACCAATTCACTGACATTTTTATTTAATATAATAATTCTAAAATTATTCATTATGTACCTCCCATTGATTAAGTAGAATCAAGTTGTTTCGTATACCTTCTTTTTTTTCTTATCATTTTCCTATGATACCTCAGGCACCATAAGTACTTTCTTTCTGGTGTATGACCTTTCACCCTAAGAATGATCTCTTTGACCTCAAGACATTAGCTACACACCCATATTATATCTTAAATAGTAGCTAAATTATTTTTATACTATTTTATTTTTAATTACTTTATTTTAATGAATTTCTTGATGAGTATGTTTCCAGATCTCTCTCAATGATGTCATGTCATACTAGCTATATGCTCAGTGTTGTCTAAATTACTTGTATGATATGTCTGCCTACAGAAAAAAGTGGAAATAATAAGTTTCAAAGTTTGTCCTAGGATCTCAGCACCTTCACTCTAGTACTCTTATTACTATTAACAATAATTTACAAGGCCAGTGCTATGCCTCAATAGGCTAATCCTCCACTTGTGGTACCAGCACACAGGGTTCTAGTCCTGGTTGGGGCGCCGGATTCTGTCCCTGTTGCTCCTCTTCCAGTCCAGCTCTCTGCTGTGGCCCGGGAGTGCAGTGGAGGATGGCCCAAGTGCTTGGGCCCTGCACCCACATGGGAGACCAGGAGAAGCACCTGGCTCTTGGCTTCAGATCAGTGCGGTGCGCCAGCTGCAGCGCGCCCACCACAGTGGCCACTGGGGGGTGAACCAATGGCAAAGGAAGACCTTTCTTTCTGTCTCTCTCTCTCACTGTCCACTTTGCCTATCAAAAAAAAAATAATAATTTACAAATATATGATTCTTCATAAGCTTCTACCTTATAGGAGCACTATTTCATTTTAGCAATTCTACCCTGTAGTCTAACAAAATCTCAACAAATATTTTAAATTTTGATTTTCTTTATTTTTGAAGATGTAGAAATTGAGAACCAGAATGTTTACCTAGATTTTGCTGGTTCACAGAACAGTAAAGATCAGAGCTAGGACTCAAAATCAGCCAGACCATATGCTTTAAATATAAGTTTAGTGTGTCTGTCAATGGTTCATGTGCTAGAAGCTTAGCCCTCAATGTGGCAATGTTGGCAGAGGGGTGGAGTTGTAATTTTTAAGAAATGGAGCCCAGTGTTGGGCAATTATGTCAGTGATGGTCTCATCCTCAGAAGAGATTAATATTATTCTTGTGGGATCCCAGTTAGTTTTCCTGAGAACAGATTGTAATAAACAGAGCCAGCCTGGCCTCTGAATCTCTCTTGCTCCCTATTACAGTATAACTTATGATTTCTTCTTGCATTCTCTCCCACTGTTATTCTATCTGCCATATTGTGATGTAGCCAGAGGACCCTCACCAAAGACTGAACAGATGTGACTACCTGATCCTGGATATTTTCAGCCACTCTAAACTATAAGATCAACATTTTTTTTTCATATAAAGTACTCAGCCTTAGGTATTGTGTCACAGCAAGAGAAATTGGACTAGACCACTTTCCCATTATCCCATTTTGCTCACTTATTTTATTGACAAAAATTAATGATAACTAGTTCTCAGGAAAAGATGTTAACACAGGTTAATTATTAAGTTTACTGATAATTTCGTGACAATTGTTGCAATACTACATGTGATAAAATTCTGAAAGACATTTAAAATGAATCACTTGTTTCATTCTCAAAGCTTGCTAGTGTATAATATTTTAATATCTTTAAATAGTTTTCCAAAGTCCCAGTATCTAGTCTACAGGTCAGCATGTTTTATAATTAAGATTTCTATTTAGTTTTATTATTTTTTATAACACTGCAGTAGCTGGCATTGTGGCAAAGTGGGTTAAGCCACTACCTATGGTACTGGCATCCCATATGGGCCCTGGTTCATGCCCAACTTCTCCACTCCCATCCACCTCCTTACTAATGCACCCAGGAAGTGGTGGAAGATGGCCCAAGTGCTTGGGCCCCTGTACTCACTTGGGACCCAGTTAAAGCTCCTGGCTCTTGGCTTCTGCCTGGCTAACCCCTGGTTGTTACATCTATTTATGGAGTGGACAAGATTCTCCCTCTTCCTCTCTCTCTGTCTCTCTCTCTGTCTCTCTGTAACTCTTTCAAATAAATGAATAAAATCTTAAAAAAAAAAAAACACATTGTGTATAGTTAAAGAAAACTCTCTATATATTTTATTAACACTTGATTTAATATCCAGGTTTTCCTAGTATGATCTCATTCAAACTAGATTTGCTCAAGTAGTAAATACTTAGAGATTAATGGGTAGAATTATGTGGTTGGACAACAACTGATCCTAGTGAGTATCTACAACTATGTTGGCTCTGGAACAGGGCTTGTAATAAACAACTCCAGATAATGGTCTTACAAGCCAGGAGTGCTCTAAATCTTTGTTTTCTATTCCAGCATCAATGTTATCTGTGAGAAAGCAAGGTTTTTACTTAGCATTTTTCAACTTCATAGCCAGAGGGATAAACAGGCTAGACAAAAAGAAAAATGTGAGAGACATGAGGTTGGCTTGATTTTAAACTGGAAAATGCATCATAATAAATAAATTACAAGAATAACCAGGAGTAATAAAAATAAATGTCAAAATATTTCAAATCTGAAGATTATTGACCCTCATAGTGGATTTGTTTTTTCCAATTTGTAATTAGAACACTTACAAAACATAACAAAACAAAACTTAAATAACAAGCAAAATTACATTCATTTTAACTTGCGCCTTTAATGCTGCAGGAAAACTGCCTTAAATCCTTTCTCCATTTGTAAAACTGAAGCTTCTCTCTCAAAACTTCGCACTAAAGACACAAGGCCTTTTCTTTATAGCCACTACAACACTGAGACTTTCTAGTGGATTCACTTATTAAACAATCTTTAAAGCCTACTTTCTTCCAAAATACTATGTGTATGTTTTTGAAGTAAATGTGATTGAATGTCATTTTTTTTAAAAGATTTACTTTATTTATTTGAAAGGCAGAGTTATAGAGAGGTAGAGCCAGAGAAGAGAGAGAGAAGTCTTCCATCCACTGGTTCACTCCCTAAATGGACAGAGCTGGGGGGATCTGAAGCCAGGAGCCAAGCACTTCTTCCAGGTCTCCCACATGGGTGCAGGGGCCCAAGGACTTGAGCCATCTTCTACAGCTTTCTCAGGCCATAGCAGATAGCTTGATTGGAAGTGGAGCAGCCAGGATTTGAACTGTCACCCGTTTGGGATGCCGGCACTGCAGGCAGTGGCTTTACCGGCTATCCCAAAGCATTGGCCCCTGAATGTCATTTTAATAATAAGTAGCAATCTAAACATTTTTTGTGCATACAACGTGAGTTTTAGTCTCTTTCTACATAAAGAATAAATTTATGAAAAATTTTATCAGCCTAATTAAATGGTGACTACCACTAACTAAATGTTCCAAAAGCAGTCTTCTAAGATTAGGAAGGAGAACAACTTGTTAGCAGTTCAGTTGTCACCTAGCAGAGAGAAAAAGATGTATCTGTAAAATCACCCAACAGTTGACCTCAAAATGGTCTTTGTTTTCAACACTCAAACTAAATCCTACATTCTAAGAAGAGACTCACTGTAGACCAGAACACATTTTTTCTCAGTATATTGTGAAGCATTGCCTTGACATATTTGTAAATTTTATCATCAATAAAAGTGGAAGTGGGAAAAATCTCATTCTTGCCATAAGACAGTCAGCAAAGTTACAGCTTTCTCTGTATGCTTTATTAACTTGCAGTCCCTTATTATTCATTTTTGGAAACTGACATTATTAATTAAAAACATGCAGTCTTCAAGTAAAATCAAAAGTAGTGTGCCACCTTCTAAGATACACTAGGAAGATACAACAATCTGTGGGGTGAAATAAGTAACATCTATAAACTAATGCTCATTTTGGTAAGTAACTTTTTTTTGTGTAAGTGTGTGTAAAAAAAATCACACTGGCTATTGCCAAGAAAAGACATCTATCCATACTTTAGTAATATCACTATTTTCTGATGATAAATAAAATCAACATAATTTGAAGTCACTGTCCAAATATAAGTAGGACCAGGTATGCATGAATGTTCCTATATCAAATAAATAATATGAGAGTTGGTACACTTTCCTTTATTCATATTAACAGAGAATAATGCAAATATAATAGAGCTACTAGCTGAAAAAAATACTTGCTTCTGAATATAGGGCTGTGGACCAACTGAAAAGGCTTACTTACCAGGTCTAGCAATATGCTAATATATAACATCAAGGCTACCTTTAAGAATCTCGCCTGATTATAACCATTAAACCAAGCCTCTGTATCAGAAATTTGTTCATATTCAATCAGGTCCCTGCTTTAAGGAAGCCGCTTAAAATCATCCAATATTAAGCTAAAATTCCATAAATACCCTCTCTTAACATCCCTGTTTGAAACACTGCTACAACTCTCAAGATGATGTCGTCTATCACTGTATAGGTGTAATAAAAATAGCTTCCCTTGATCAAAGATTTTTGGAGTATAGAATTTTGGGGCATCAGATTAAGTTGCTACTTGAGAAGGCCACATCCCACATCAGAGCACTTGGGTCAAGTCAGCTTCTTTGCTTTGTGATCTAGCTTCCTGCTAATGCCCATCCTGGGAGGTAGTAGATGCAAGGGTCACATGCTTGGGTACCTTCCACTCATGAAGGAGATCTGGATGCAGTTATGGGCTCCTGACTGGCTTAACCCAGCTTACACTATTTGTGGGCATTTGAGGAGTGAATCAGCAGATAACAAATGTTCCTCTCTCTCTGTCTCTCTTTGTCTGTCTCTATCTCTCCCTGCTTTTCAAATAAAATGAAAATAAATTCAAAAAATTAAAAAGACTTTTTTGAGAATTAATCATTGACTAGATTTTTATCAAACACTGAGATATGACTTTTTCATAAAAATAGAGTAAGAGAGAAATGTTTCTTCTGATGGCATGTCTTAGTAGTTTTCAAAAGCCATCACTATTTGGAAAATCCCTGTACATTTCCTAGTCTTTCATTCAGTTATTAAGTACCTAATATTTGTTAGTTTCCATGGTAAGGGAAGTTAATGAGATAGAGAATGAAGCTGATGTTATCTCTTCCTTTTAGAATATATGAAAAGCTTGTGTTTAATTTTGTTACTAGTTTTTTATTATCTGAGATTTTTGAGCATGTGATGATCTAAGTAAACTTCACTTTTCTTATCTGCCGAGGAGAATCAATAATAATTATTTTATAAGGTCATTGCAGGATTGAATGTGGTTTCTATTTAAAGAGAAAAGAAGAAAAGTAAATTATGAAATATTTGCAAATTATTGCTATGAAATAAAGGAGGGGAATTTAAGCTAAGAATATAGATATCGGGAGTTTATTCATAGGACATCTTTTCTGAAAATGTAATAGTGCAATTGCTAATCAATAGTGGTGAGGATAAATTATGAAAACAAGGAGAAAAACATATTTTAGGTAGAGCAAACACCAGGCATGTGCAGAGGTTCTAAAACTAGAAGCGGCAAAGGGGCCATAAACTATAAAACTCATCCATATGGCTGATACATATTGAACAAAATGAGTTAACTACCAGGACCACTAGCAAACCCTAAAGTTTGAATACATCAAAAATTAAAGGGGAAGGTGGAGTAGGCAAGGATGTTGTTTAGTTCAGAAAGTCTTTAGTGTTCACTTTCACGAAACACAAGTGTGTCACCAAGTTGGACAATCCTGCATACCCTCATACTACATCAGAGATGGTGAATCCAGTAAGACTCCAAAGGAACAAAAAGATTCCAGCTAGTTTGATTAACTTGAAACAGAGCTTCTGAAAAGGCTGGAGAAGACCTTTGCAGGGTGCTGACTCTTCTGAATCTAGTTTGCATGAGCAAGATGCCTTTAATCGTGAGAAATTAATAAAACTGAATGCAAATGTATTCACTAAGTTGACAGATGTAAATAGGTAGTATAGTTGAGTCTGAATCCTATTTTTAAAATAATAATGGCTAGAAATATGTAATATAATTTATGAAGTACATGTTATCTAAACTTTATTTTATTTTAATCTGTATCCTTAAAGTTGAAAGTTTAGAATCAGTTTTGGGAAATTGAGTATATCAAAGAGTTCAGACAAATTTGTGCAAGTCATAAAAAACTTGTTTTTCCACTTGAGTTTATAAATATCAAAATATTTATATTTATTACTTATTGAATTAAAGTGTTTATTAGATATTAAAATAATATCTGGGCTAATTATTTGAATGTAAGTCAGCAAAGTAAATCCATTCATTTTAGGATATTATTCCTCTATTCAATCTTATGAATTTGAGCAGTTTCTATTATGCCACAGGTGTTTCACTCCACAATTATTTCTTAATTAAATCCTCATTATCCAGGTCATAGAGCCTTTATAAAAATTGATATTTCATTATCATTCATATTACAATAATGGAATACTATGGAATGTCTTTTTTGGAATAGTTCAACCCTTAACCCCCTAAAAATGCATAATTTAATCTGCAGAACTGCATAATTATACTATTATTATTTAATCAATTCAATCTACTTCCACATTTTCCCTAATTAATTGCATTCTACGCTAAAGGCCAGATTATTTATTCAAATGTCTTACACTGCCCTCATATAGAACTCACCTAGAAAGCATAGTATATCCAAGCCCCCCAAATTAGGTACAAATTCCTTAGCCGTAGAATTAAAATATATATGGTCTACAACACACTTTAATTGGTAAATGACACAAGTTTCTGTATGTCAAGGGGAATTTTTTTTTTAATTATAACAGGAGGGGAGGGAGTCCTGGCATAGTGAGGTAGTATGCCTTAGGACACCTGCATTACACATCTGAGTGCATGGTTAGTGCCCTTGCTTCTCTGCACTTTTCAGCAGCTGTCCCTTAATGCACCTGTGATAACGTAGGTTAAAGTGCAAGTACTTGGGCCCCTATCACCCATGTTGGTGACCTGGATGGAGTTCCTGACTTCTCTGCAGTCTGACACAGTCCCAGATTGTGGGGAAATTAGGCACATGTGGCAATTCAAAGATGGTGCCCAAAGGAAGTAAGGTGGGCAGTACCCAAAGTCGTTTACCACCAAAGCTGATTGGCCGTGCAGCATCAAGGGAGGTGACGACAATTGATGACGAGTGTACAGATATATGGCTGTCCTGTAAAAAGTCGCCCTGTAAAATGACCTTTTAAGTAATTGGTTGGTCCTTAAGCCCTGCCCCAGTAATCATGTGGTCTTGTGCTTTAAAAGGCTTTGCCATGTGCCAATAAACGGAGTTCTTGCTTGCGTTCCACTGCATCTGATCATCTCTGGGATCGGGAGGCTGAGGAACGGGCGAGCCGTGCACTTACCTTTCTTCGGACCCAGTCCATCCTCGTTCGGGTGAACTAAGACCCTGCACCAGATGGTTGAGGACAGTTTGGAGAAGGAACCAGCAGATGGAAGATATCTCTTTCTCTCTCTTTTCTCTCTCTCTCTCTCTCTCAAATAATAAATAAATACTTAAAAAAAAAAAAACCTGTAGAGCTGACTAAAAATACTAGGAGAAAAAAAATGTCCAAACATATTGTGTATGTTTGTTTGAATATCAATTTCAGATTTTCATTACAAAAAGTGTCTCCCAGAAAATTTCTGTTTCTGTCTTAATAAATTGTATACTAAGCTTTTAGCTCTTATTTTCTACTTGTGTTTTATTCTTTATAATGACACCTCTCTCTCTCTCTCTCTATAGTAATGGTATTTTACATGTGATTGCTAAATCTATTTCCAGGTCTACCCACTAAATTAATTCCTTTAATTCCAGTAAAGAAACAAAAAAGGTTAGGCTATTTCAGTTGTTAACAACCTTAAAATTCAGATAATTTGAAGTGAAGAAAACATAAGGTCCTATATCAGTGTAGAGGTGGGGAAGGACTCAATTCACCCAATTATACAAGTCCTCATGATCCTTTTTCCTTAAGCATCTAATAGAGGTTCATAAATCTTTATTTTCTGGTTTCTACCAGGAGTAAAGGGAAGGTAAGTGGATTCTGTAGGAGTATTTTATGTTCCAGGTCCAGATATAATGTAAATCCCTTTTGCTGCATTGCTTTCTCCAGAATCCACTCACATAGTTCTGCTTAGCTTCCTTGTTTATGAGAACACGTGTTTCACACTGTATCAATGAGAAAAGGAGGGATTATTAGGTCCACCTGCAATAGTCTCCATCACCATAGCATTCTGATAGATGCCCAACCCACTAACTAAAATGTTGTAATTTTAGGTAAATAAGCTGGCTGAGATGATAATATAAATTGTTCTAAACACAGTTGCATCACTAAGGCTGTGGAAAAAATAATCCAACAGATACAAACTACCAAAGGAAACATCAACCTATTTGAAATCATTGGGAGTGATATTTAACAATTTTTATTTATAAAAGGGAACAAATTTCATGTATTTTCTATATATGCAATTTTAAATGAAGAATGATACTTCCTACCCTACATTCTCTCCCTCCTTCCTTTCTTATTTTTCTTTTAATCTTTACAATGATATGCTTTCAAATTGTTTGATAATCACAAGCTTAACCTTCCACCAAATAAAGAATTCAACAAGTAGTAGGTGAAAAACCACTGTTCCTCAAGAGTATAAACAAGGGCTATAAACAGAAATGTGATTTTCTCAAGGGAAAATCAGTTAGTATACAACACAGATACAGTAGCAAAATTCTTAGTCATCACTGCAATGTGATACAGTTAATTTTACCATATGCAGTAGGATTAAGCTTCATCCACAACTCATTTAATCCACCCTATTTAAACATGACAACAATGGGTCTTAATGAGGTAAAGGACATACTGTAAAACAACATTAAGAGTGTCTCCTAAAATAGATAACCATACCAAACCCAAATCACAGATTTTAACCACCATGCTACTCTGCATCACCTAACAGCTTCCCATTCATACAATCCATTGCACATCCTTATAAGAACACTTTTACTAATGCATATGAAATAAGTTGAAGGTGTGAATTCTGTGTCAAGTATGACATACAGTTTCCTCTCTCACATCTCAGTACAATCATTTAGATAATATGGATTTCAAAGTTTTTGTCACAGTTCTAATCCTTACCTGATGGTTCAGTTACCCTTGCCAAATATTTCCAGCTCTCAGAACGTTGGTGCATTTTTATTCATTTTAAATTGTAACTTTTTCTTCAAAGTTTATAATCCCTATTTTAATGTAAGTTCCATGGAGGAAGAAATTTTGCCTTTCTTCTTCAAAGTTATATTCCTAAAAACTAGTATTATTTTTATTTAGAACTGAATGAATCATATAACTAAAGGAATGAATGAGTAAATGCAAGAAGGCAGTATGTAACATAGATCATATGTGTGATTTCTATCACAAGGAGTTAGTGTTTCACCTCAGAAATCAGTTAAGTAATAACTTCACAGGAACACATATGGCAAGAAAGAAGGTATAAATGTGAAAGTAGGCCATAGGAATCCGCAAATCACTATGTGAACATGAGTCATTCTCTTATGTTATCCCCAGTAATAAATACACACCTCTACCTACTTACCTCAGTCTCCAAGTTGAAATGAGTAGCAGGCAATAATTCTGCCTAAGGAAATCTACTCACTGCAAAAGTGACCTTCAGAGAGAATGAGTCACCCTGTCATTGGTCACACAGACACCCACACAAAACCAAATGAGAGGACAGCCAACACTTCCACAAGCAGGGACTATACATATAATGATGAGTCACAATTGTGATTGTATATAGAAAAAGTGGACAACTTTGGGTTATTTATGGACATTTCCAGAGGCCAAGTTCACATTTTTTACAAAGTTGAGAGAAATTATAAGGAATTCATTTTCATCACCAAAATCATAACTTCTTGGAGAATCACTAACAAAACAAAACATTGCAACAGAAAATCAAATAAGATAACAGAAAGTGTGCTTCTAGTTTATTGTCTTTTTTAAGACTGATGCTGAATCTAAGATTATTTCTATTCATTGTGTGTTAGAAGGGTAAGTTCACAACTTTTTATAGCACTTAATTTAATTTAGTTGCAAATGAATTTTATAAGTATCTTATAATGTTATAAGTATCTAATTTTGTTGCAAGTGTATTTTATAAATATCTATAATATAATTATCTATAATGATGGATTTTGCAAATTACTTAAAACTTAATCCTCAATTATAGAAAAGAGAAAGGTCACAAATTGAAAATGTACCATTTCCTTTTTTATAATTTTTTATTTATATAAGGTAAACAAATTTTTATATATTTCATATATACAGATTTAAGAGCATAATGATACTTTTCACCTTACACTCTCTCCTGTCCACATTCCCACCACTAGTCCTTCCTTTCCTACTTTTTCTCTCAAGTTTTACGATGATGACATACTTTGTTTATTTTATAATCACAAACTTAACCCAGCACTAAAAAAAATAACTCAACAAATAAAAAGCAGAAAAATCATTGTTTTTCAAGAGTATAGACACTGATTGGTCTTGACACATGCAAAAAATATTGTGAAGGAAATTTATCATTGCACTATCTGATCATGCAGCACTTTTGCTGTTACTTTTCACAGAAGAACATGAATAGTTATTACTGAGATGGTTGATTCTTTCCACAAGTCTATTGTTTCCATTTCTGAAAAATCAGACATTTGCAGCACACATGAATGGACTCTAGGAACTGACCCCTTGTTTTGAACTCACTAAGTAGTTGGTTGCACTTTAAAAACCATTAGTTTTTCTCTTAATTATTTTTGAACCTTTGTTTCATTAATTGTTAGTATATTTTTATAGCTGAGTTGTGCCATGTCCAAATAGTATAAATTTTTACATCTATATAACTTGCTTTTCTTTCTTGGGTTTTTAAATGTTGACCCTTGTTTTAACCAACAGATTTTATCACAGTATGTCTGCATGTGAGTTTTTTTCCCCTTGGATCACTCTGAGTCAGACTTGCTGGAACTTTGTTCAAGTGTTGAAATTATTCCCCAGGAAAAGAAAAATGTTCCTGTCCATCTCCCTCCCATTAATCATTTCTACCTTGTCTGACTTTCTCCATCTACCCTTAAGTTTAATATTATATGTCTCACTTTTTGCCCTTGTATGTTTCAAGTCATATCTCAATATCTCATTTGTAGTCTAATATTTAGTCATATCCATCCATTCATTCTATTCACTAATCATCTTACCATGTGAATCATGTATTAAATATTAATTTAATTTTTCTGACATGAACCTACTGTATATATACAATATTCATGGTAACTTTTAGTAAGATATTATCTATAATCAATTTTATTTTTTGGAATTTATTTTATTGATTTGAAAAAATAGAAGAGGGAGAGGGAGAAAGAGAGAAGGGAGAGATTTCCTTTCTACCGGTTCACCACTCCTCAAATGCCTGCAACTTCCTGATGGGGTAGGAGCCCTGAATTCAACCCAGATCTACTATGAGGATGGCAGAGTCCCATGCACCTGAGCCATCACCTGCTGCCACCCATGGTGTATATTAGAAGGAAGCTAGAATGGAGAATAAAGCAGAGATTTGATCGCAGGCACTCTGATAGGGGATACGGGCATCTCACTGCACCAAATGCCTACCCGACGTGTCTCTAATTAATTTTAAAACATTTTGCCTTTTTTTCTAGGTATTAATTTTATTTCATCAACTATTCTCATTTCCAAGAATGGTGTTATTCTCTCATGGTCTTAGTTTTCCTGAAATGTTTTATCACACCTGTTTCTAATTCACTAGTACTGATATGCATAATAGATTTCTTTAGTCCAGGAGTTAGTCGCTGACCTCCTGGCTACGGTCTTAGGGTCTGATTAGAGTAGAATGCCACCAGAGGTGGTACAGGGATTTGGGGTGAAATAAAAGGCAACACACGAACAGTGTTTTCTTCCAGTGTGGTTGCTTATATCCTAGCTACATTTTTCTCTTGCTTACTTGACTGTGGCTCTAACTTATTTTATATGACTTTATTCTCAATATCCATGCTGTGAATTTCCTGCACCAGAACTACAAATTTTATTTGGATAACCACACTGTTTGATTATCTGTGGGTAATCTGGTTTGCTACTGCATTTCATGGAAATTTTATTCCTTTACATTTCCTAGAGTTTGCCAAGGAGAGGAACTTCCTCAAGACTAAAAAGTTAATTAAAACAAAGTAGAATTCAATGTTCTCCAGATATTTTGGCAACCAGATACTTAGTTAAAAGAGAGAGTTTCAGGGCCAGCACTGTGGCACAGAAGGTTGGATCACCCTCTACAGTGCTGGCTTCCTATATGGGCACCAGTTGGAGTCCTAGCTGTTCCACTTCTGATACAGCTCCTTGATAACGCACCTGGGAAGGCAGCAGAAGTTGGCCCAAGTCCTTGGGCCCCCGCACCCATGTGAGAGACCCAGAAGAAGCCCCTGGTTCCTGGCTTCAGCCTGGCCCAGCCCTGGCCATTGCTGGAATTTGGGGAGTGAACCAGTGGATAGAAGACTCTCTCTCTCTCTCTCTCTCTCTCGCTTTCACTCTCGCTCTCTCTCTCTCTAACTCTGATTTTCAAATAAATAAATAAATTTCAGAGGGACTGAAAGTTCATACCAATTTGCTAAGATTCACTCTATGTGACTATGACCTGAGAGCTTCTGAGATTCCTGAGAACATGAATGCCAGGAAAGCATTTTAAGAATCAGTCCATTTGATGATTCAAGCTTAGAGCTTCAAAATCAACTATTGACTCTTTGGTAGAGCTTCTATGACCTTCCTGCTACCCCTTCCCCACTCAACCTAGGACAGCTCTTCCAAAAGTCACATAGTCCCCTTCTACCACTTTGACATTGACATATAGTACACGTACTTTGACATACAGTACATGGCATGCTTGCTGAAATGAATGATTTCTGACACACCCAATAACAGAGTAAACTTGGAAGGCAAGTTATTTTATTTTAGTTGATTTGTGAGTAGGAGAGTAAGAGAATAAGTGTATTTTATATTAATTATTGAATGACTAGCCTAATGCTAATTCTGTGCCCCACCCACAGATGACACTAACGTTTCAAACACTTTGATATCTACCAGGAAAATACATATATGGATTTCATTTTATTTCTTTGAGAATTATTTATTCAAAAGTCAGAGTTACATACAGGGGGGAGAGATGGAGAAAGGGATCTTCCAACTGTTGGTTCACTCTCCAGATGGCTGCAACACCCAGGGCTAGACCAAGCTGAGGCCAAGAGCCAAGAACTTAATCCAGGTCTCCCACATTGGTGACTTGGGCCCAACCACTTGGGCCATCTTTGCTGTTTTCCAGGCCATTAATATGGAGCTGGATTGGAAGTGGAGTAGCCCAGGCAGGAACTGGCACCTGTACTGGATGCTAGTGTTACAGACAGCGGCTTTACCTCCTGTACTACAATGACAGCCCCAGGATGTCTACTTTCTAACTCCTTCAGAATTTTTCTTAAATTTGACCTTAAAATATCTTCTGTAATCTGGGAAATTTTTCATGCTTCTCTTCTGTTGATAGTGTTCTCCCAAGACTTCCAGTGCTGTATATGATCTTTATTATTCTTTACTTATTTTATAATTTGAATGGCACATAGAAGACAGAAGCATATTTTCATGAGTATAGTAAGTCATCTTCAACCAGAGCTCAAGCCTATCAGCTTAACCATCTGGTACCAAACTATTAAAAAGACACAATTTATTCAAGTCAGATGAATATTTTCCATACTACTTCCTTTACTCTGAAAACTCAGGATGTGCATTGGTATATTATAAACTATGAGATATCTTTTAATTAAAAAAACTTTTTAAAAAGATTTATTTACTTATTTGATGGAGGAGTTACAGAGAGGGAGAGGCAGAGGGAGAGAGAAGTCTTCTATCAGCTGGTTCACTCCCTAAATAGCCACAACAGCCAGGTTAGGGCCATACATAAGCCAGGAGCCAGGATTTCCTCTGGGTCTCCCACATGAGTGTAGGGGCCAAAGCGCTTGGGCCATTCTGCGTGGCTTTCCCAAGTGCATTAGCTGGGAGCTAATTGGAAGTAGAGCTCCCATATGGGATGTTGGCACTGAAGATGGTGGTTTAACCTGTTAAGCCACAGTGCCAATCCCAATAGTCACTTTTTAATGAAAAAGTCTTCCAAACTGATTTTACCATTCTATTCACCACAAATATGGCATTCTTCACTATAGTACACTTAAAATTCATGCTTTTTAAAGTTAATACAATTGATGATGATTTAGATATTACTTTTATTATTTAAGAAGTCTGTTTATAATAGCGCTGATTTTTCTCTTAGTATGTTTTCTAACACTTGGAAAGAATATTGGTGTAATATACTTAATATATCTGATATGTGTTCATGTATGTAGTGATAGCACCTAAATGTGACTCTGCAGTTTGTATTTTCATTTATGGTATCTTAGACTGGTATATTGGTCACTAATGAAGGGCTAAAGTAAGTAAGAACACACACAAAAATGTAATATTATTAAAACCCATCACCATAGTCTCTTATTCTAGTAATTAAATTTTAATGTTTTTAATTGATTTTAATTTTAATTGATTTTAATTGTATCTTTAGCTTTAAGAATATCAAAGCATCAGTGCAGCTAAATAATAACTAAATTATTTAGAACAAACACCTGTCACAATTAATAAAATATCAGAAGAGAATCAAATGAAATAGCAATAACATCTCGACATTGCAAAGGCTATACTGCATGTTAGTGGAGAGATCATCTATAAATGTGATTAATTATGCAGACTTTTGATGATATACTAGATACTGCATGCCAATTAATTTCCTGTTATGTACACTCCTACATTTCATACTGAAACTTATGCTTGCTTCTACAGTAAAGTTACCAAGTGATACATTAGTTCTATTTCTGTTTAATAGCAACTTCGTGAGACTCTGAAACTGGAGAATCATTCCAGTTGTCCTCTTACTTGGATAAACTATAATTTGTGCATTCTTAGTCCATGACCTTCCCATAACAAGCAGCAGTTATTGACTGAAAGTTCTCCCCTTTATTTATTTTCCTGTGTCAAGCAAACTCTAAACACCTCTTTCAGAATTCTATCAGAAATGTCTTCTATTTCCATCTTGCTGGTGTTGCCTGGTTTGGGAACTCATTTTCTCTCACCTGTATACATACAATGCCTTCCTGATGAATATTCTTGGAGGTCATCTCATTAATAATGAGTTCCCATGGTGCTGAGAGAATTAGTTTTTTTCTTAAAAAAAAAAAAAAAGCTTTATAGAATTACTACCTAATCTAATCTAAAAAGATGTTTTTTTTTTTTTTTCCTTGCGTTTGCTTGTGGAGTTTGTTTCAAAGTTCTTTTCAACGCTTATTAGATGCCCCCATAAATATAGCACTTTTAAAATTAGCTTAAGGGATTGTTTTTGAGTTCCTGCTGAAACCATATTGCAGGGTTTCTTAGTGAAGCACTGCCTGAAACTACTGAATTCATGTGGTAGAACAAGTGACTGGTAAAACTCCCCTAAGTGGCTGAAACATGTCTGGATCACAGATGACAAATGATAAACGTGTTGTTGACCAATAGGCAAACATTTGGGCCAACATCTCCACACTCCAGAAAAGGCAAATCTGTCTGATTTTGAACAGGTAACATGTGAAGAGGAATGTAGCTGACCTGTATATATGCAGAAAGGTCAGGAATTCTCATTTTGGGGGTGACCAATCAACTCTCCCTTCCCTTCCTAATTAATATTACTTGGGGAAGCTGTTCTTGGGGTCAGATTTGAGCATTTCCTCTGGTTCCTCAGCTGGCTGTCTTGTAATAAATTTTCTCCCCATAAAAGGCCATGACTTCTAGTGTCTGGCTGTCCAACATGCAGGCAACTAAACCAACAGTTGTTGGGTAAAACTACCATGGTCCAGGGAATATTAAAGGTGGTGATGATAGAATCATACATGACAGAGAAAATGAGCAGTTAGTCACTGTGATAGTCTTTTGATAGATCAACTTGGCTAGAATATGGTGCCCAGTTATTCAATCAAAAACTAAGCTATGTGTTGATAAGAATATATTTTATAGATATTAAATTCAGAGACATTATCTTACATAAACTAAGCTGTCGGATTCAACTAGCTCAAAAGCCTTAATGGCAGAACTGGCTGGTGTTTCCCTGATTAAGAACTCTGCTGTGGATGGCAGGATTAACCCTTTCTGAGAGTTTAAAGTTTCACATTGACCTTCTTGGAGATTTGCCTATAGCATTTTGGACTTGTCTATCAGCCCCCGATACTCTTGTAATTGTAATATAAGTTACACTATTGACACAGTTTCTCTCATTAAAAGTTTACTGATAGAAAAACTATTGGGGGCCGGCACTGTGGTGCAGTGGGCATCCTTTATGGGTGCTAGTTCGAGACCTGGCTGCTCCACTTCTGATCCAGCTCCCTGCTGTGGCCTGGGAAGGTAGTAGAAGATGTCCCAAGTCCTTGGGCCCCTGCACCAGCAGGGGAGACCCAGAGGAGACTCCTGGCTCCTGGCTTCGGATCAGTGCAGTTCCGACCCTTGCAACCAATTGGGGAGTGAACTATCAGATGGAAGATCTCTCTCTCTCTCTCACTCTCTCTGCCTCTCCTCTCTGTGTAGCTCTGACTTTCAAATAAACAAATAAATCTTAAAAACTATTGAATAAATACATTAATTAACAATGTAATTTTATTGTTCTTAATGCTATTATAAAAATGAAATACAGAATAGAAAATCACTGACTTTTGCTTATTGCTTTTATTCTACTTGTATTTTAATGATGATGACATGCAATGATAACTATCCCTAGCTTGAATTCTGCTAAACAAGTTTAGTTCTGAAAACCTGCACATAATTTTCTCTCAGTTACAACAATATCAATAGTGAAAACAGTGTTGATTTTGCAGGTATTTCTTCACTATTAAGGTATGTCAGACACTGTAATAACCACTTCACAAAAACTATCAAATGTAATGGTTTCAGTGGAATTATGATGTATTTGTTGATTGCTCCACCATTTTTCAAACAAAAACCTGAAGCATGGAGGCTTTTAATAATTTTCTTAAGTGTACCCAAGTATTTATAATACAGACAGAACTTGAACCAGACTTTAACTATTACAAGATTCAGCTCACTCCTGTGTTTAACTCAGTGTTACTATTTCCACTCTGACAACTTCCATTTGTACTGTTTTTCAAAGGAATGGGGAATCGTAATCTATATTCATTGTACAAAATGTCCTATTGTAAACATGTCAGGATACTAACTAAAATCAAGTCATCTGTGAAGCCTTCATGAACCCGTCAGCCAGAATCGATCACCTTTTCCTCAGATATGCATAACAGTATTCGCTTATCCCCATTTCAGCTCAAAGCACAGTGTACTGAGTGACATATTTATACTTACTTCTCTTGATTTGGCTATAAATACGTTAAGGGTAGCTCACTTTCCTTCCTCTTTTAGTTGAATATTCACTCCAGATCCTAGAATAGTGCTTCCACTTGAAAAAGTAGTCCATTAACATAAATTTCATAAAACTAAATTTGAAACTCTTCCCATTATTCAGTAGTATGAAGTACATGACTATGAAAAAGAAAGAAGCTATGTGTGTGTGTGTGTGTGTGTGTGGCAGAGAAAGTGGAAAGAGGAGAGACAGGAGAAACTGGTGTCAGATCTAGGACTTGTGACCCTGTAATACTTATTAAGAGAGGAACAAAAAGGGTAACAGTTAGGCAGGCAGACAGGATGTTGGCCCCTGTTTGCAAAAAAATTGAGTGAGAAAACTGGGGTCGGCGCTGTGGCGCAATGGGTTAAAGCCCTGGCCTGAAACTCCGGCATTCCATCTGGGCTCTGGTTCTAGTCCCGGCTGCTCCTCTTCTGATTCAGCTCTCTGCTATGACCTAGGATAGCAGTGGAAGATGGCCCAAGTCCTTGGGCCCCTGCACCCAAGTGGGAGACCTGGAGGAAGCTCCTGGCTCCTGGCTTCAGATCAGTGCAGCTCTGGCCATTGTGGCCATCTGGGAAGTGAACCAGCAGATGGAAGACCTCTCTCTCTGTCTCTACCTCTCTCTGTAACTCTGTCTTTCAAATAAATAAAATAAATCTTTTAAAAAAAACTGTGCAAGGCTATTTCTTGGAAACCCCAAAAGGAACCCTATCTCAGAAGTTAAGGGGTGTGACAGCAGAGGTGCAATTTGGCAGGCAGGGCCCAAACCCTTTGTAGCT
Organism: Oryctolagus cuniculus; assembly: GCF_051225735.1. Taxonomy (NCBI): domain Eukaryota; kingdom Metazoa; phylum Chordata; class Mammalia; order Lagomorpha; family Leporidae; genus Oryctolagus; species Oryctolagus cuniculus. The sequence goes on from NC_142867.1 coordinate 27,962,364, forward strand.
TCAGCTATGTACAAAATCCCGGTCATAATTTCTAAGGCCCCTTGTAGCCACCTGTTGGCTGGCAACATCTAATTAGATTGATGACTGGCTGTTAGCTTACTTTCAGGATTGATATCTTAGCCAGCCAAGCAAAAGAAGTCTCCATTTACCAGGATAAAAACTTTGCCTAGTTGGAGGCTTCTAGCTCTAGGAGGTCTTCTCTATGGAATGTGGCTTTCTTTGGTGAGTAAAGTAACACTTTCCTGTGCCGTTATCATATTTGTCTTCTTATAGTTATCCTGTTTTCCTGTATCTCTTCTGTATTAAAGACCAATACTTTTGAGCAGGGTAGGAAAGTTCTGTAGCCATTCACGAGACATAATCTCAAAATTATTCAATGTCTGTTTTCCCAAAGGCTACGGTCAAGAATCAAGTAACTTTCAATTTTTTTTTTTTTTTTTGAACAGGTAACAGTGGCAACGAATTTTACTTTCCAAAGTTAGTCATGCAAGCACGCTGGCATTCTTCAACAGAGAAGCAGTCAGTGTTCAGTCCCCTTGACTCTGGGTGTGCCTTTGGAACGGCATTAATTTGTATAGTGGAAGTGACATCACATGGCCTCTGAAGCTAGGGCATCCAAAACGAAGTTGTTATGTTTCTCACTGTATTGCAAGAGTGGGCCCTGGAACCCAGCCAGCTTGAAGAGGCCACGTGTAGGTGTCCTGGCTGACAGTCAAATGAGGTCATCAAGGCATTTAAGCAGCGCGTGTACCAGACAGGAGAGCGAATGAGCTTTAGAAGCCTTTGGATGTCACAATTGAAGTTTTAGATATCATAAACACAGGCCATAGTATTTGTGAGACAGAATAATTACCGTTGGTTTATGCCACTAACTTTCAGTAATTTATTAAAAATATAGAATGGAAATATAGCAAGAAAAATCCTTTACAATGTGTTCTAACATAAAACATGTACTTTCACTGTATATAATCAATACTTTAATAGTGCTGCAATATATTGTATATCTGCTGCATTTGAATTTGTTGTAATTATCTTATTCTATTGAAAACATTGATTTTAGGGCACAATTTGGGACCACAGTGTTTGACTTATGAAGCAAGGTTTTAATTTTTTAAAATGCATATTCAAAAGAAATTCATAAATTGAGCAGTCTTATGAAGTGAAAATAGTGAAGATTATTGCTAGACTTTTATTAAGAAAGAAAATTTGCCTGTTCTAAGATAATGATCAAAATATTCTTTCAGAAATATGAGTAAACAGTTCTAAGTTTATGAACTGGAGTTTAAAAATAAGCCTGAGCAGATTGGCTTTGACCTTTGGATCATATATTCTAGCTTTGAATAAATTTATTTTATGCTTGAAAAAATTGCCCTAATTCATTTTTAAGTGCAAACCCTAGTGCAAAATAATGAATGGCTTATAAAGAGGTTTATAAGACTAAGACCTTTGCCCTCTTGAGATTGACTCTTGTTATTGGTTAGGGAAATCACAGACAAAACATCACTAAATAAAATCAAGTCTCTAAGAATATTCTCACCTTAGGGCCATTTATGACTGACTATACCAAGCAGAAAAGGGAAGGCAATTGAATTTTTAATATGAAGTCTTATTACACTATTGAATAGCATGGCTTGAAAGAACAGAAAAGAGAATTTTAAAAAAGTTCTTTCCATTTACAAGCTGGTTGAGAATTTTGAAAAGTTGGAAGAAATCTACTTAAGCCATAAAGTCATACAAGGTCTTCTTATCTTGCTTTAAAAAGGAGCTATTTTAGCTTTCTCTCTTCCTTTAAATTGGCAGTGTTTGGCAAAAGTGAAGGCCAGAGCCAATCAACAGTAAATGTGCTATCTGCTGGATGCTGCAGAAGTGGGAGAAATATTTGCATTGCAAATTCATGACTAATATTCTCATGTCTGACCATTGCCCTATTTTCACTTCAGCATGTTCCTTTTGGTTTTTAACATCTTAATATTTTTAATAAAGTCAAGTCCTACCATCAAGATGATAATCATGTACTTTTCAAAGTATTTTTAGATGTGTTAATTAGGAGGCCAGCAACCAGTAAAACAGCAAACATCATAAAAAATAGATTTATTTTGCAATATCCACATGTTTGTGTAGGGTTTTAATTTCATCAGTTTGGAAAATATTTTTCAAAGCTAATCATTTCACTCTGAGGATATCTGCATGCTCTACCTTCATACTCACATATACATGTACTGCTCCCAGCTTAGTGTCTGAGTAACTGAGTTCCCAGGATTTGAGGTGAATAAGAAATCAGTTTGAAATATATGAGAACTTGGTAATAGAACCACCAAGTGGAATTACAGCCTCACAAAGTATTGACTTTGGGTCACCATAAAGATTTAAAGTAACGGTGATGATAGGGCAAGATGTTGGGCTCTAAAAGGTCTGGATGTGTTTTAGACAAGGAAAAGGAGAAAAAAATTATTGATTACAGGACCCATTGCTTCACTGCATAAAACAGCTACCTGCTAACACGGTTCAAACAAAAAAGTCAATGAGGATAAGGATGTAAGAGTAAATGAAGGAAAAGGAAGTGACTGGAAGCAGTGACAGGAAGTGAAAAGATGGGAAAGTAGGACAATTTCAGCCATCGTGTGCTGGGGCTTGGAAAGCGTATTTATGTTCTGTTCTTGTATGCAGGAAGTATTTTTGTTATTTCTTTTTTTCTGTTTTGTTTTTGTTTTTTGGTTAGTTTTTTTTCCTGTTGTCTGTATTTTTGTTTTCTGAATACCAGACTTAAGGATAAATTGTTTTTACTGGGGGTAAAACAAACCAATTTCACATCTTAGTTCAAACAGAGAAATGTGGTGAAGGTGGAGTGGAGAGAGAGAAAGAGAGAGAGGGACAGAGACAGAGAAAGAGAAGGAGAGAGAGAGAGAGAGAGGGAGAGAGAGAGAGGGATCCATTGGTCAGATGCTAAATTACTGCTGCAGGGTGCCTGTGGAGAGAAGTCACATACCCAAAAAGTTCATGGGAACAGGGCGAGTGCTGCAGCCAAGCGGGTTAAACTGTGGCATGGAATACCCACATCCTCGGGTCAAGTTTGTCCTCCACTTCTGATCCAGCTTCCTGTAATGTTACTTGGAGGCAGTGGATGACAGCCTAAGGGCTAGGGTGCCTGACACCCAAGTGAGAGATCATGATGGTATTCAGGCTTCTGGATTCATTCTGATCCAGCTTCACCTGTTGCAGGTGTTTGGGAACCAAACTAACAGATGGGAGATCTCTCTTTTTTTCCTTCTCTTTTTACTCTGCCTTTCAAATACATAATAAATAAATCTTTTTGAAAAACAAGGAGTTAAAAGGCAAGTTTATTAGAGTACAAAAATTTAAAACCTCTGCATTAAGGATTTCAAAAAGCTTACAGAAAATTTAAATTGTTTAAAAAATATGTGCAAATTTCAAAATTTGTTGCACCAAAATAAACATAGTTTTAAATTCCATTTTCCTACCAACTTTTTGAAATCCTGGTGCATTATCAATATGGCTGCCCAGCAACTCCTTCAACAGAAACTTCAAAAAAAATCTCTAATACAGAAAAAAAAAACATTGGCAACTTTATTAAAATCAAGTAAGATTGTTGCTGTTGATTTCTCAACAATGTTGCAGTGGATTAATTTCTGAGAGGAACAGCGTGGTGGGGGCAAGAGACGCTGAATCACCACACAGACCCCGGGAGTCGGGTGAAAGCAGGCTTGAGGCGAGCAGCAGACTCACTTATTACAGTTGTAACCACATCTTATATAGTCAAGACCAGCCAATCTGGTCAAGGGACGGTCTATGCCCCAACCAATCACAGACTGTTGCCAGGCAGGCTCCGTTGCCAGGTGGATTTCAAAGCCATTCCTGAATAACTGACACTCGCTTGCCAGTGGCCACCTTGGCATGGCCTTCTCATTCCACCACATAAGATGTTAGGAAAAGCTACATTTTCTTATCTTACAAAAGACACAGTAGGGCAAGATAGCAGTATCTTAATGTTATCTGGGTAAGAATACCAAGATTAAACCAGGAAAATAATTTACCAATGGCTTCATGGCCAAAAGGTAAAAGCACAAAGATTTATCTCAATCTCCACAATATGACAAATCCATATTTTTTTATATATTTGCCTATAGCTCAGAAAAAGTACTCAGTTTGATGAGAGATTATACTAAATATGTTCAAAGATACCTTTTCAATCCAGACTTCATTCTTCAAACTCCTTTGATTTAAATGTTTTTAATTTCTTTCCTCAATCAAATATTTACAAAGGGTTGTATTTTCCATGGACTATATGAGACTCAATCACTCTATACCTATACAGCTGCCCTTGCTTGTCTTGATATCAAGGTAGTACTGCATTAACATGCTATATTTGTCCATTTTCAAGAAGCACAATGCAGCTTTTAAACCATATGTGCAGTTTAAGCTTAACTTACCATGCAAAAAGTCTTTCCATTTCCTTACATTTATTTGTGTTTGCAGGCTACCAGCTTCTCTCTTCCATATATATATATATATGACCTGAATATGTGTATATTTACTTAAAGTATAATCTTATAGGTTCCGGCACTGTGATGTAGGGGGATTGAACCTTTGCTTGCCTTGCTGACATCCCATGTGGGCACTGGTTTGAGTTCTAGCTGCTCCACTTTCATTCCGGCTCCCTGTACCTGGGAAAGCTGCAGAAGATGTCCCAAGTCCTTGGGCCCCTGCACCCATGTGGGAGACCCCAGTGAAGTTCCTGGCTTCTTCTGGCTCCTGACATTGCCCTAGCCCAGCCCTGGGCATTGTGGCCATCTGGGGAATGAACCTCTGAATGGAAGATCTCTCTTGATTTCTCTCTACAGTCCTCCGCTCTACCAGCTGAGCTATCGAATGGTGCACGTTGATTTCTCTCTCTCTCATTCTCTCTCTCAACTCATAACTCTGTCTTTCAAATAAATAAACAAATATTTAAATATATATAATATATAATCATCAAAAATTATATATGTGACAATTTAGTTGTCACACCAGTTAAATAATTGCAATTTATAATTATCACAAAAATTAAATGTAGGGTGAGAAGGTCCCACAGTTCTAAGCAACAAGAAGATTGTAAAAACAATGTGTCAGTGCTTAAAAATGTTTTCATTGAGTTACTGAATGACTTCCTGCAAAGATGTCCTTGCAGAAGAAATCTGGTATCGGATTCTGGATTGTCAATTGGACATAAACAGATATGGTAGTCTTTATGTATAATATACACATACAACAAATATTTGAAAAGAAAATAATTTCAATTTTATTTACTTTTTGCTCTGACTTTCTGGAACAGTCCAGACAAAAGACATTTTCTCTACTCACACAAAAGATTTTGCTAGTGGAGGTTGTAAAAGACTCAAGCATTATAGGCTTTTTTTTTTTTTAAATTTACAGTGCATAGACTGATTTCTTTTTTCTAGTGTATAGTGTTCTTGATATATTGAAGATTTGCTCTTGAATTCTGAATAATTCTATATTTAACTTGTAAAGGCACATCTAGGCCGGCACCATGGCTCACTTGGCTAATCCTCTGCCTGCGGCGCCAGCACCCCAGATTCTAGTCCCAGCTGGGGCACCAGATTCTCTCCCGATTGCTCCTCTTCCAGTCCAGCTCTCTGCTATGGCCCAGGAAGACGGTGGAGGATGGCCCAAGTGCTTGGGCCCTGCACCCGCATGGGAGACCAGGAGGAAGCACCTGGTTCCTGGCTTCGGATGGGTGCAGCATGCCGGCCATAACAGCCATTTGAGGGTGAACCAATGGAAGGAAGACCTTTCTCTCTGTCTCTCTCTCTCACTCTCTAACTCTGCCTGTCAAAATACAAAAACATTTCAGTTCACAATTGATCACACTGATAGGTCTAAGAGCCAAAGAGATCACACAAACAAGACTAGTGTCTGCTAATACTAACTAATAGAATCAAAAAGGGAGAGAACGATCCATCATGGGAAGCAGGATACACAGCAGACTCATAGATTGGCAGGTGTCCTAAACAGCACTATGGCCTCAGAATCAGCCCTTAAGGCATTCGGATATGACTGAAGAGCGCATTAGAGTATTTTAGGCATGGAAAGCCAAGACACTCTGGAAAAGAAGAAGAAGAAGAAGAAGAAGAAGAAGAAGAAGAAGAAGAAGAAGAAGAAGAAGAAGAAGAAGAAGAAGAAGAAGAAGAAGAAGAAGAAGAAGAAGAAGAAGAAGAAGAGGAAGACCTAAATGAAAGATCTCTGTGAGTGAGATCCCAGTAGAAAGAACGGGGCCATCAAAGAAGGAGGTACCTTTCTCTGAAGGGAGGAGAGAACTTCCACTTTGACTATGACCCTGTCGGAATAAGATCAAAGTCAGCGAATGAACTCAAAAGGCTTCCATAGCCTTGGCAACTCATGACTAGAGCCTAGGGAAATTACTGACGCCATAAACAAGAGTGTCGATTTGTTAAGTCAACAACAGGAGTCACTGTGTACTTACTTCTCATGTGGGAGCTGTCCTTAATGTGTTGTCCAATGTGAAGTAATGCTATAACTAGTACTGAAACAGTATTTTACACTTTGCATTTCTGTGTGGGTGCAAACTGATAAAATCTTTACTTAATATATAATAAATCGATCTTCTGTATACAAAGATAATTGAAAATGAATCTTGGCTGGCGCCATAGCTCAATAGGCTAATCCTCCGCCTTACAGCACCGACACACTGGGTTCTAGTCCCGGTTGGGGTGCTGGATTCTGTCTCGGTTGCCCCTCTTCCAGGCCAGCTCTCTGCTGTGGCCAGGGAGTGCAGTGGAGGATGGCCCAAGTGCTTGGGCCCTGTACCCCATGGGAGACCAGGAGAAGCACCTGGCTCCTGCCTTCAGATCAGTGCGGTGCGCTGGCCACAGCATGCCAGCCGCGGCAGCCATTGGAGGGTGAACCAACGGCAAAGGAAGACCTTTCTCTTTGTCTCTCTCTCTCACTGTCCACTCTGCCTGTCAAAAAAAAAAAAAAATTAAAAAATAAAAAAAAAGAAAATGAATCTTGATGAAATGGAATGGGAGAGGGAGCGGGAGATGGGAGTGGTGCAAGTGGGAGGGAAATTATGGGGGGGGTAAGCCATAGTAATCCATAAACTGTACTTTGTAAATTTATATTTACTAAATAAAAAAATAAAAAAACATTTAAATAAAAAAGCATATCTAATAAATTTATTTCAACAATATCAATTTATCCTTTATTAATATACTAAAATGATCAATGAATGTACTTCCTATGCATTGTGTACCTACACTAAAATATAAACAATTTTACTTTATTCTAAATATTATGCTTTTACTTTAGAATATGAAAATACCTCAATTTATCTGTTCCACCTTTATACAGGCCCCTGTGATCCAGAGTATTCAGAATATTTCCTCACACCCTTTCTTAATATACAATAACATTGAATACTTAAATTAAAAATATATTTAGAATATCACAAGTATAATATTTATATTTACTACTGTGATTCTCATATGTGCTTTAACATTATTCCTAAGATTAAATTGCTTTAATAGCAACAAAAAACCCCTTTATCTTTATTTTATATCTAGCTTGTCTAAAAAAGTGATCATGTGAACAATTTGCCTTGTCTGGATCTCAACTATTTTCATCTGTCATATGTGTTCTTTTGTTCCTCTCAAAATTCTGAAGGTATTGCACTATGTGGTATTGTGAAGAAATCTGAAGACAGTCTTATTGCATTTCCTTATTTAACTATTTTTAATTTTGAAAATATATCTTAGTGTAGTCTATTCTGCATCAATATATTATCAAACAAAAATACATTCCAATTGATGTATCAAAGACCACTTTTGTTAATTTTTTCTCTGTATTTATTTTTTAAAAGAACTTTTTATTTATTTATTTGAAAGTCAGAGTTACACAGAGAAAAGGAGAGAGAGAAGTCTTCTATTTGCTGGTTCATTCCCCAGATGGCCGCAGAGGCTAGCAGCCAGGAGTTTCTTCCGGGTCTCCCACGCAGGTGCAGGAGCCCAAGGACTTGGGCCATCTTGTACTGCTTTCCCAGGCCGTAGCAGAGAGCTGGATCGGAAGTCGAGTAGCTGGATCTTGAAACAACACCCATACGGGATGCAGTGCAGGTGGTGGTTTTTACCCACTCACCATAGTGCCGGCACCCTCTCTGTGGTTATTTCTTAAAACATCTGTTTTAATTTCCATCCCCGAAATTATATATATATATATATATATATATATATATATATATATAACACATGTGATTTCCTCATGTTTATTCTGCTTTGTGCTTTTTCCAATTTTAAATGGAGAGCTGTGAGATTCGCCCCCCCAAGGCATTCTCTGAATTCTGAGGACTCTTGTTTCATCTCTTTATGTTTACTTGTGTTTTCCTCTAGTTTTGAAAACTTCTCCTTGAGCTTGTCCATTCATGTGTCTAAGTTAAGATATGCTTTTCTTTTGGTTCATTGAAAGTGTGGCCCAACATGCACGTCGCGATTTTCTTCTATTCCATAATAATACCTTTCTTATTCATGTTTCCCATCTAGCATCCTGCCTTTGCTCCCCTTTGCAAGTACCATGACTAGTAAACAATTTTATTATTCACATTTGAATTTTTTCTCCCCTGTCACATGCATATCTTCATATTAACATTGGTATACTATTATAGAATGCAGAAGACGATGGTGGCTAAGACCCTCACAGAAACATCACTTTGCAGAAATATTCACCCACCCAACTATCTCCGCAAGAGCTAAGGGAAAACAATGAGAAACCACAGAACCTGCTGATTTTAGCACAATAAAAGAAAAGATGCATTAAAGATGTCAGGAAGGAAAGAATTAAGTAAAGTCTGTAGTGTACACCATGGTTTCCTGTATTCATTGCAGAGTTTTGTGGGTTTTGATAAATGCTTAACGTCATGTGTCTACTGTTACAGTATCATACAAAATTGTTTCACTGCCATAAAAAATTTCCTGCACTGTACCTATTCATTCTCCACATCCCATTTCCTGGCAAACTGATTTTTCTACTGTCAACATAGTTTTGCATTTTCTATAATATTATATATTTTGGATTATACTTTTTTTAGCCTCTAAGACTGATTTTTTCTCTTGTTCTGTGCATGTAAGGTTTCACCAGGTCCTTTATGACTTTATAGCTCATTTCTTTTAACAATTCAATATTAGTCCATTGCATGAGTTCATGATTCTGCAATTATAAATAAAACTGCTATATATATTAGTATTCAAATTTCTCTATGGACATAATTTTTTAATTCATTTGTGTTGTATAACTAAATCACACACCTGGATGTGTGGTTGCGAGTTCATATGGTAAGACTGTGTTTAGCTTAGTAAAAACATTCCAAAGTGTCTTTCATAGTGGCTGTGTGCTTATTTTTTGGGTGTATTTCTTTACAGTTTTTGACTTTTTAAATTTTTTTTTTTGACAGGCAGAGTGGACAGTGAGAGAGAGAGACAGAGAGAAAGGTCTTCCTTTTGCCACTGGTTCACCCTCCAATGGCCGCTGCGGCCGGCACGCTGCAGCTGGCGCACTGCGCTGATCCGATGGCAGGAGCCAGGTACTTATCCTGGTCTCCCATGGGGTGCAGGGCCCAAGCACTTGGGCCATCCTCCACTGCATCCCGGGCCACAGCAGAGAGCTGGCCTGGAAGAGGGGCAACCGGGACAGAATCTGGTGCCCCGACCGGGACTAGAACCTGGTGTGCCGGCACCGCAAGGTAGAGGATTAGCCTAGTGAGCCGCGGCGCCGGCCTCTGATTTTTTTAAAAGACTCTACCTAATTCATAAACTTGGAGAGAATACTTGAAATAAGGACCTTGCTTATGGGGAAAAGAGGTAATAGAAAGTAGATATGTGTAGCATACTGGGGAGAAACTGCATACTCCTTTAAGTGTTGCATTGTAGGAATGAGGGAGTGTCCTTTCCTTTGTGGTGATCTAGTATTTGAAGGTTCAGCCATTTCAGAAAAGAACAACACTCAAACAAACAAACAAAAAAAAAAAAAACGAGCAACAAAAAATATAAAGAAATGAATATACAACCAAAATAAAAGACAACTGAATGGAATGTGGGCAATTAATGCGACAGTTAAGATATTAAGATGCCCACATTGCATATCTTAGTGCCCAGGTTTAGATCCCATCTCTGCTGTTGATCAAATTCCTGCTAATATTCACGCTGGGAGGAAGAGATGGCTCAGGTGGTTGGGTACCTACATCCAAGGTTTGGGTTGCCTTCTGGGTACCTGGCTTCAGCCTGGCACAGCCACAGATGTGGTAGGCATGTGGGTATGAACCAGCAGACAGACAATGTATCTCAATTTCTTTTTCTGCTTTTGAAATAAATTAAAATAAATAAGTAACATTAGAAAATTACTGAATGCATTACCACATTAACAACTTTAAAAATTCAAAAAATTGAAACAAAATATATTCTGAGAAGTTGAGGATTTTGAGTTCTTCGTATGTCCAATTGGCAGAGAGAAATACAAAAAATAATACCCCAAACTCTGAAATTTTATCTCAAAACTCCATGAGGTAGAAGCTTTTAAAATTCCTGGAAGAAGTACAAAGCCATATTGTTATTTAAGAATAAACATCAAGAGCTCATAACATACACTCACCTGCATATACACAGAGAACAGTAGCTACCAGGAGCAGATCTTTTTCATTCATGCTTGGAATCATGTTCTGAAGGAAATTTTGTCATTGCTAGAAATGTTGTTAGTGGTCCTGAGATGTCAGTTGGAAATAAAAGGCAGTGCAGGATTGGGCAATGAGAAGGTGAGCTGCAAATGTGAAGTCAGTCTGTTCGCATTCTCAAATGATCCCACAGGAAATTTTCAGCTAGAACCAGTTCCTTATAATTGTCTCCAATAAGACTGAAATGATTAGGTCTTTTTTGCATGCATTGGTCAGCTGCTGGGTGTGGAGCATCCTGAAAACCTCTTCTAGGATAAAAAAAAAAGAAAAAAGAAAGAAAAGAAATGCAATGCATTAACTGACATGTGGTAATAAATAATAAATATTTTCTTGATTTGATGTTAATTTTTTTAAAAAATTAACAAGTAAAGAAAAAATTTTAATATTAGTGATGTATTCAAATTCAGAATGGTTTCATTTATGGACTAAACCACCTATGGACACTACATGAGTTATTTCCACAAATAGTTGCCATCTATTCAGACTTTATTTCCTTGTGTGCATGAGTGACCTAACTATTAGGGCTATATAGACACACACATATATAGCATACATAGTTATACATAATTCCTATTTTAATTTTTGTTCATCCAACTACCAATGAGTTCAGGAGTCATTTTGTCATTTATTGTTCAATATAATTTTTAAAAAATCAAAACCCAGGTGTCAATGATTAAATTAACATTTCTCTTCATCCCTGATCTAGTATTTGATAGATTTAAATAGGTTCATCAATTTAATACCTTTTCATTTATTTATCTACTAATGATGTTTTTGTGATTCACATTTGCACTCCTAAACTTTCTATGTCTCTCTGTATCTCCCTTTCTCTGTCTGTAACTTTGCCTCTCAAATAAATAAATAAAATCTTTTTTTTAAAAAGATAAGATGATTAAAAACATCAAAGACAGTAACCACAGAACAGTCACAAATTTGTAGAATTGGTCACAAATCCTGTTGCCTTGCAATCTTGAGATTTACTTGCTAGACTAATCCAGGACATCCTACCCAATGTGCTCTTCTGCTTTCCCCTTAAATTCTCAAAGTTAACTTTTCTCTGTCAAATCTCATCTTAAGGAGGTCCACCCTGTCAGGGCTCCTTAAAAATGCAACCCTCTCTACCCAAGTCATTAATTATGCATAAATATTTTCTTTTTGTCTTCCATAGCATCAGTTAGCATACATAGTTATATTTAAAAAAAAAAAAGATTTATTGCATTTATTTGAAGGACAGAATGACAGAGAGAGAGCGAAAGACAGAGACAAAGAGATTTCCCATTCACTGGTTTACTGCCTAAATGACCACAATGGCAAAAACTGGACCAGACCGAAACACAGAACATGTAACTTCATTCAGTTTTCCCAGATGGGAAGCAGGGGCCGAGTACTTGGGCCATCTTCCATTGCTTTCCTCCAAACATTACCAGGTGAATTGAAAGCAGAGCAGCCAGGACTCAAACTAGCACTCCAATAGAGGATGCTGTTGTCTCAGATAGCAGCTGAATCCAGTGCACCAGACTTCTGGCCTCAACATATCTAAATTTGAAAAAAAAAAAAAAAAAGTCACTCTCACATATCCAGTCACTCTCTCAAGCAGAATCTGTAGATCCTGCTTTTTCCAATCAACATCAGTGTAACTCTTGGAGCCCCAGATCAGGGCTGCAGCTAGGAGTCTCCAAGTCAACATAGCTCCTACAGCCAACATTGACCTTGCAACTCCAGTGTCTGACTTGGATACTGGCTGGGAATCTATGTGCCAAGTCTATCCATAACACCAACACCTGCTTCCAACACTGGGGAAGCCCATCACACATTTCCTTCCCTCAAGATATGACTGGAGACCTGCAAAACAAGAATCTCAGTGACAACAATAAACAATAGGAACAACCCAGATACCTGCTATGGCTATCATCAACAACAGTGAATAATGGTACTGAGAGACTACACTACAAAATTTAACTTGAATTAATTGCCAAGACAATACTCAGAGGCACATCTCCAGGAATAAAACCTTCAGTCAACAAAAATCATTCTCTAGAAGTGACAGAATTACAATCGCCCCCAAATATACAAAATCCAACATAGAAACACAAGAAATATGAACAAGAAAGACAATATGACTCCCAAAAAGGAACACAATGCAACATCAACATTGATCTGGGATGAAAGGAACATGGAGAATTTAAAAGAATGGTTGAAAAGCTTATTCAAATATACAGAGAAACAGTTAAATGAAATGAGGAAATCAGTACATGACATGGATGGGAAATTCAGCAAAGAGACAGAAATATTGAGAAAGAGCCCAATAGAAATATTACAAATGAAGAACTCAACAAGTCAAATAAATAAATACAGTGGAAAACCTTATCAATAGACTTGATAAAGCAAAAGAAAGAATGTATGATCTAGATGACACATCTTTTGAAATATATCAGTAAGGCAAAAATAAGAAAAAATGAAAACAATGTTCAGGATCTCTGGAATACTGTCAAATGACTAAATATACCATTCCTAGGGATACCTGCAAGAATGTAAAGAAAGAAAGACTTAGAAAACCTATTCAAGGAAATTATAGCAGAAAACTTTCCTGATTTGGGAAAGATACGGACATCCAAATTCACTAAGTGTATGGAACAACAAATAGGCATAATCAGGGAAGGTCCTCACTATGACACACTACAGTCAAAGTTTCAAGAGTAGAACATGAAGAGAATATCCTAAAATTAGTAAGAGAGAGGTGCCAGGTCCCTTTTCAAGAAACTGCCATCAGATTGATAGCAGTTCCCAACAAAAACTCTGCAGGTCAAGAGAGAATGGAGAGATGAAATCCAAGTTCTCAAAGGAACAAAACTCTGCCAACATAGGATACTTCACATATATAAAAGCCCTTATTTATAAATGAAAAACCTTCCAAGTAAAGCAAAAAATGAAAGAATGTGTCATCATGTGGCCAGCCTTACAAATGACATTTAAGAATATACTACATACAGAAACAGAGAAAGGCAACCAATAATGTAAAAGAAAATGAAAGCAGAAAACCTCCTAGTTTTAAAAGTACAAAGGAGATTCAAAACAAGCAATGGTATCTATCTTTATAAGAAAAATGGGAGTACATAGTCATTACTTATCAATAATAACCTTGAATGTAAATTAGCTAAATTCCCTAATTAAAAGATACAGACTGGCCAAATGAATTATATAAAATAAAAAGACCCAACTACATGCTTCCTATAAGAAACATATTTCACAAATAAGTATACAGCCAGACAGAAAATGAAAGGGTAGAAAAAATATTCCATGGACTCAGAAATACAAAGAAAGCAGGAGTAGCTATACTCATATCAAACAAAATAGATTTTTAAGACAAAAGCAAAGGCCATTATGTAATTATCAATGGATAAATTTAATATGAAAATGTAACTATTGAAAAAATGCACCTAATATTAAAGTTTTATAAAATAAACATTAAAAAATCTAAAGGAAGACTCTATAGATTTCAACACACTAGTCTCATCAATAGACATATCAATAAGACGAAAAAAATCAACAAAGTAACAGAGCTAATATATACTATAGATCAAATGGACCCACTAGATTGAGTCAACAATTAAGAGTAATAAACTGACTCTGAACAAACAAAAGTAGAAGACCAGATGGCTTCATGGCTGAATTCTACCAAACTTTAGGGAAGAACTAAACCCAATTTTCCCAAAATATTCAGATATTTTCAAAAAGTTGGAATACAGGGAACCCATCCACATTCACTTTTTACTTTAATTACTTTAATTACAGCATTACTTTAATTCCAAAACCAGAAAAGATACAACAATAAAACCAGAACTATAGGCCAGTATTCCTGACAAACATAAATGCTGAAAGTCCTCAACAAAATCCTAGCAAATCGAATCCAACAAAACATCAAATGATCACCCAACCTGACAAAGTGGGGTTTATCAAATGGATGCAGAGACTGTTCAATATATGTCAATAAATAAATATGATAAATCACATCACCAAACTGAAGAATAAAAATATTAAATCAATAGATGCAGAGAAATTACTTAATGAAATACAACTTCCTTTCATCATAAAAAAACAAAAAATGGTCAAAGATCAAACCTTAAGACTTGAAACTTCAAATTACATCGGCTCAGGCAAACAGTTTTTGAATAAGATCCCGGAAGAGCAAGCATTAAAAGCAAAAATAAACAAATGTGATTATATCAAAATTTTGACAGCAAAAGAAGCAATAATTAACAAAGGAAACAGGCATCCAACAGAATGTGAGGGAAAAGTTGTAAACCAAGCATCTGATAAAGGATCAACATTCAACATATATAAGGAGTTTAAGAAACTCAACAACAAAGCAAGCAATCCAGTTAAGAAATGGACAAGGGATATGACTAGACATTTATAAATGGAAGAAACACAAATGGTCAACAGACACATGAAGAAATGCTCAGTATAAAAAGCCATCAAGCAAATGCAAATAAAAACCACAATGAGCTATCACCTAACTCCAGTCAGAATGTTGATTATCCAGAAATCAAACAATAACAAATACTCGTGAAGATGTGTATTAAAGGGACTCCAGTGCCCTGTATATGAGAATGCAAATTGTTACAAATGTTATGGAAAATGAGATTCCTCAGAAAACTAAAAATAGAACTATAATACAATCTAACTATCATGCTCCTGGAAATATATCCAAAGCTAGTGAAATAAGCATATGAAAGAGGTGCCTGCATGGCCATGTTTACAGCGGTTCAATCCATAATAGCAAAAATATGGAATCAACCTAAACGTCTTTCAACTGAGAACTGGATAAGGAAACTGTGAAAATGTGAGATATGTATATGTAGATATAATGGAATATGATTCAGCCATAAAAAGTAACAAAATCCAGATATTTGTAACCAAGTGGAGAGATCTGGAGCTGACAATGCTAAGTGAAATAAGCCAGACCCAGAAAGACAAATATTATGTTTTATCTTATTTGTGAAAGTTAATATATAGAATGCATAGTATAATTTTGTATGTCATTAAACATATTGCTTAACTGAATCACACCATACACATGACAATACACAATATTCTTTCCCCACATTATGGTCGTTATCATGAATACCTCACCTTGTGATACTAGGATCTCTGTTTTAAAGAAAAAAGTATGCATGTGTATGTACATAATGTCTGCAATAAGAAGTGAATGTGGAAAAATGTTTAAAATCATTAAATATTAAAGCAAAAATAATATATTTAAAAGAAAAAAGTATTGGCTTAAGAAATACAATGGTATAATTTTCTACAAATAAGAGTAATTTTTACCCTTTAGTAAAACCAGACTTTGAGTTTATAATATGTACCTACAAATTCTCATGAATTATCAAGGGTCAATGCAAGGAAGCTTGAATCACTTTCTCTAACTAAGAATTATATTTCTTTATTTTACCCCAATAATCTTAAGGTGTCTCTTACAAAGTTTATAAGGGAATTAAGATATTCACACACATTTTTTCATCTAGGTGGAGCAACTGATTTTTTCACTTACTAATAGAACAAGCTGTTTTTATGATTGTTTTTCCAGTTGCTTAAAATGGCACAATCAAGAGATCACATTAAAGATATGCTGAGTTTTGGCCGGCGCCGCGGCTCACTAGGCTAATCCTCCGCCTAGCGGCGCCGGCACACCAGGTTCTAGTCCCGGTCGGGGCGCCGGATTCTGTCCCAGTTGCCCCTCTTCCAGGCCAGCTCTCCGCTGTGGCCAGGGAGTGCAGTGGAGGATGGCCCAGGTGCTTGGGCCCTGCACCCCCTGGGAGACCAGGAAAAGCACCTGGCTCCTGGCTCCTGCCATCGGATCAGCGCGGTGCGCCGGCCGCAGCGCGCCGACCGCAGCAGCCATTGGAGGGTGAACCAACGGCAAAGGAAGACCTTTCTCTCTGTCTCTCTCTCTCTCACTGTCCACTCTGCCTGTCAAAAAAAAAAAAAAAAAAAAAAAAAGATATGCTGAGTTTTAGAGTGATAATGTTTTCAACAACTAAAGACGTAATCACAAGGAAACTTGGTGATATTATATGGAAAGGAAAGTGCTCAGGGAATGAATGTGCATGAAGAAAAGAACAGGGTCGATGTTAGTACCCAGAAGCATCATCTGAGTCTAGTTGTTGTGTTTTTGT
This sequence comes from Oryctolagus cuniculus, assembly GCF_051225735.1. Classification (NCBI taxonomy): domain Eukaryota; kingdom Metazoa; phylum Chordata; class Mammalia; order Lagomorpha; family Leporidae; genus Oryctolagus; species Oryctolagus cuniculus. The sequence goes on from NC_142867.1 coordinate 27,979,290, forward strand.
ACTGGTCACCCTCAACAATTTTGTCTGAAAAAAATGTCACAAGAAGCCTTTAACAGGAAACCAAGGCACTGATTCAACAAAATTACCCTTTAAAGATGGTAATAATAATCTGATTATTTGATAATTTAGAGTATATTGTTATATATTACAACCTTGAACATATATTAAAATTTTTTTGTATTTTGAACTTGCCTTAGCTATCATATGGCAATGCCATTTTTATCTTAAAACTTATTTTATTTATTTAAAAGACAGTTAGAGAGGGGTAGAGACAGAGAGATGGGTCTTCCATTTGTTGGTTCACTCCCAAGATGGCTGCAATGGCCGTAGCTGCATGGATCTGAAGCCAGGAGCCAGGAGGTTCTTCCTGGTCTCCCACGTAGGTGCAGGGGCCCAAGGACTTGGGCCATCTTCTACTGCTTTCCCAGGCCATAGCAGAGAGCTGGATTGGAAGAGGAGCAGCCAGGACTAGAACCAGCGCCCATATGGGATGCCAGTGCTTCAGGCCAGGGCAACGCCTTTTTCTATTTAATTTCTTATTAGTGTATATTAAGCCGTATTGATATTTAGAAACACTTTGTTTTGAAACTTCATGCTTATGTTACATGAGGAAAAATACACCAGCTTTATTTTTCCTTCTTTTCCCTTTACACCCCAAATTACCATCCATTTTCATGTCAGAAGAAAACAGAGCCCATGGTGCATTATGCTGAATTTAACTTCCATCTCATGGAATAAACTTGGCTCAGTTCTCATTTCTACTCAATTGCTCTCATGCTCACTGGATTTAAATTTCATTTATTTAGTAGGCCCTTCTCTTTTGACTAAACCTGGGACTCTATTAAGCATACAGTAGTAGCACTTTGAATATAACTGAATGGAATTAGGCATTTACTTAGGTCAAGCAAAATTGGACAAGGATGGAATATAAATCCATCTCTGTTTAGGTTTTCAGCACTACAGTTGCTGGAAGTTAATATGGAAATGATAACTTTCCAGTTTTCTATAATGCAATTAACCTCTACTTACTCTATGCTTCTATATCTTCTTATTTGCAACTCCTTGATAACATTTAACACATTTGATTTGCTCTATGAGGACAAAGAAATTACACTGATTGGAATTCCATGTGCCAATCACTATGCTGGTTTCTTTACCGGTATAATTTCCATTTTCTCATTAAATTACAACATCAACACCTGAGGTCGACCTAATCATCCCCAGGCAATACTAAATCCCTGAGAGGCTGGAGAGTTTGTTCCACATTGCAGTCCCATGTATAAAAGAGCTGGTGTTCACACCCAGTCTGTTCAAATCCAAAGCTCAATTCAGGGTATGTTAATTATTCACGACAGACTTTATCACTATTCTGTAAGCTACTTAACCTCAACAATTGGCTTCTTGCTAAATAACACATTTTCCTAGAAAATTGTCAATTCTTATATAATATTGAGTGCATGCTAAACCTGTTACTATGTGTGTTCATGACACAGTTTTAAAAGATATTGCAGTTTTACAGTAAAAAAAGTCTTTATCTTCAAAATAATTTCATAGAAATAGAAAAATGTTTTTAAGAAGTATACTGTGTGTAAAATAATAGACAAATAAAAGAAGTAAATAAAAGCAAAGGCATATAAATAACAACCACTTCCAATTATTTAAAGCAAAAATCTGACTTGCAATAAGACATTACGTATTATTATTCTATGTTCTGTTTTCAAAGTAACAAAACATACATAATGGAAAAATGAACCAATAAAATATGGGATTCTTGAAAACTATACTATAAGTAAAGTGAAAGTGAAAACCTCAATGCAGTTTCTGAAAAAATCTCATTATTGAGATAAGCCACATCGAAATTTCATGGTAAATTCAGAACCTCACTTTCCACAAGACTATGAGATGATCCTAAGTGCTCTACAATATGTTTTTACTATCATCACCAAAACAGTTTTTCTTTACCATATGCATCTGAAAAAAGATAAATTTGTATGGCTAAACCAAATCACAGTGAAAGAAAACTTTAGATAGAAGCACAGTTTCTTTTCTCTTAAACCACGTTGCACCTTTTTTTTTTTAAAAGATAAAAGCATTTATATAACTTTTCAGTAGAAGAGGAACACCATTTGGTTTCTAAACCTATTAACATACTCTGCAGGAAAATCTGAGCCTTTTCTTCTGATTTTCAAATTATAGCTTATATAAATTTTATATAAATTTTATACAGGCGCAAATAGCTGATACAAGAAAGGAGTAATTGAACCATAAAGTGGCAATTGCAAGCTATTTCTTAATTTATCCTGCATGTAAATATCTGAAGAAAAGTAAAACCAACTCCAGTTTAATAATCTCATGACAGTAAGGAAAAAATAGGCATGGATTTGCTTTTGACAAAGATAAATTTTAAAGTTAACTTTTTCCTCTCTACATAGGTTTGAAGTTACCCTCAAGGCATTAATCTATTGAAAGGGATAAGATATCATCTTTCAGGGGAAACATGTCATAAATATTTTGATAAAGTATTTGTAATCCTCAAAAACAGATGGCTGTTCCGTAAAGATTGTCAGCTGAGGAGGTTTAGCTGACAGAATCGTATTAAACAACTGCAGCCGAGATTTGCACTGCACAATCAGATGCTTTCTTCTATTAATCAATCACAGCTGGGGGATTTTTCTGACAGCTAGATCTTGCAAGACCTAATTCTCACCCCTTTCTCCACTCCTGACTAATAAAACCTAAATTAAGTAAAACATGCTTTTGGGGGTTCAGGGACATAAGCGATTAGCACCCAGAAATGAGAAGCATGAAGGATGTTGATTCAACCTTGTGAATATGAGAATATGGCAATATTACTAAGAACCTCTGCAGAAGTATTTTTCAGGAAAATGGTATATTAGGGGAAAAGGGTGCCTTTGCCAATAACAATAGTACAAGTAGAAGAATGCTCATGTCCCTTGGTGGACTCAAGTTGGCAAATGCCATTCCATGATCTAATTGACTCATGGGTCTACTTTTCTCTCTTGACATTGGATGATATTTTGGGGGAGGGAGTAACACTTTATAATACTAATACTCAAATTTTGCTCTTTTTTTAAAGATTTATTTATTTATTTGAAAGTCAAAGTTACACAGAGAGAGGAGAGGCAGAGAGAGAAAGAGAGGTCTTCCATCCGCTGCTTCACTACCCTATTGGCTGTAATGGCCGGAGCTGCGCTGATCTGAAGACGGGAGCCAGGAACTTCTTCCAGGTCTCCCAGGCTGGTGCAGGGGTCCAAGGACTTGGGCCATCTTCCACTGCTCTCTCAGGCCATAGCAGAGAGCTAGATCAGAAGTGGAATAGCCGGGTCTCGACCAGTGCCCATGTGGGATGCTGGTGCTTCAGGACAGAGAGTTAACCACCGCCCCACAGTACTGGCCCAAATTTTGCTCTTACACTTTTACTATGGTCTTCACATAGAAATATTGGTTTTTTATTTGTAATTTATTACTAGGGACATACTAAAAAGATTATTTAAATGTTTTTCTGTAGAATCCTATAGCGCAAGAAAATACAATATAGAATTTTTATATAATTATATTTAATACAATACAAAACTGATGTAAATAAAGATAGTATTTTATATTGATCATTTTGTATATGTCCATGGTGTAAGAAACAGTGCTTGCCATTCACTGTTTCTCCAATAAATATATGTTCAAGAAATCTAAAAGTGCCATGCACTATATCCATGGACATATACCCACAGTACTCATTCTGTGTTATGAATAATTTACTTTTTATATACAAGAATCATTTGTTTGTAAAGCATACATAATGAGTCTAGTCTATCATGATGAAGCATTATGCTAAGTGCTTTAGAAAGGTTTAGTAAATATTTCCTTTGCATTTTTTGTTTTGCAATAGAGTCCAAAATTTATGCAAGAAGCAAAATTTAAATATTTTGGATCTGAAAGTAATAGTGATGGAGAATTGTAAATGACATCTTTTGATGGTTTTGGCCCAGCCTGGTAACTGAAAGCCAATCTGATGTTAAGTTTTTTTTTTTTTTTTCCCCTTTGAAATTGTACTTAAAGTGGACTGCTAACAGTTCCCTTTGGGTTTTCTTCTCTTGGAAGATCTCTTCCATGCCACTCTGACTGGAAGTCCTTGATTCTAATAAATATTTTTAAATCTCAAAAAACAAAAAAAAAAAGAAAGTAATAGGGATTTACTAATCCACATACATTCAGATATTCAATTACTAGACGATTTCTCAACTTGTTGGGAGCAATTTTCTAATTGTTTCATCAAAACTTTTTTAATCAAAATTTTATTCACTTCTTAAGTTTCCAGTAACCATAACATGAAAACAATGTAGTAAAGCTGAAAGATACAAGTCATAAGCTGTATAATTAAAATATTATTTTTATATTATAAGGAACAAAAAATAGTTACAGGAAAATAGGTTGTCTTTTTCACCCCTGTCTAAAATATAAATCCTGGTACCTTCTATATATTTTGAGGTTATGAATTTAAAATTTTTATCCTGGCATAGTGTCCCGTTAGTAATTACTTAAAATAGTTAAGCTGATAAATGAATGATGGATTACAAAGGTGACCATTGTGTTCACTCATTATGTGGATTCTGAATAACATAAAAAGAGCAATGAAATTTTATGTTTCCGTAATGCAACTTATACATTCAACGCAGCCTGTGGTTTTCATTGAACATAACCTGAGGTTACCTTAAATTCCAGGAACTGAAAATTAATAACCTACCATGATCCAGGTCTTTGCAAAATGAAAAAATAAAATATTAATGTTTTTCACATATTTAAGGTGCTCAAAACTCAATGAGTTAGACATAAATATGCATTCATTATTAGATGAAGGCATAATAAGCAACTTCATTCACTCAAGAAGTCATGGCTACTATCTTTATAAAAATGTCTCAAAGTTTAGATCTACAATTTGAGTCCCTTTTCTTCATGTCATCTTCAAATGTTATTCTTCCTACTACAAACCTCCTTTAGGACTTATCATAAATACTTCACAAAAATTTTGACCAAATTTATCAAATTATCACCCCAAAATGTGTCACATTTCTTGCTCTTCCACTCTTTATTAATGGAGCAATTACCAACAGATACCATGTCTTCTGCATCACTGTTTTGTAATAAATCCCAAAAACTCTTGATTTACCCATTCTTCACTTTTTTTGATTCCATTCTTTTTTGTTTGTTTATCCTGTTACTTATGTAGCTAAAGTCATGGGCATCTTTCACCAGAATCACAACTGCTATTCAATTTTTCCTTGCCTCAAATTCTAGAACAGTAATGGCAAAAATAAGGTCATATAATGACGATGTAAATATAAGAGCAGCTTTCTTCTAGAGAACTACAAAGTGTTAGATATCACCAGCATTTAACAAATGAGTTGTTTATATGTGCAAACAACTCACGAAAAGTGGGTTAACTAGATTATAAATAATCTAAAGGCATTAAGTAATTCATTATTTTATTGTGTAATGATTTCATCTCAAATATAGAAGAAAATTAATTTGGGACTTACATTATCCAGATGATCTTTAACATCACTCAGAATGACATATTTTTACTCCCCATTAGATCTATTTTTATTAAGCATTTATTTATTATTTTTCTAGTTTCTTAATTTTCTTGAGTTTATTTATTCATTTGTAAGGAAGCTTCATACTTTTTTTTTTTTTTTTTGACAGGCAGAGTGGATAGTGAGAGAAAGAGACAGAAAGAAAGGTCTTTCTTTACTGTGGGTTCTCCCTCTAATTGCCTCTGTGGCCGGCGCGCTGCAGCTGGCACACAGCAGTGATCCAAAGCCAGGAGCCAGGTACCTCCCCTGGTCTCCCATGTGGGTGCAGGGCCCAAGGACTTGGGACATCCTCCACTGCACTCCCAGGCCACAGCAGAGAGCTGGACTGGAAGAGGAGCAACCAGGACAGAACCGGCGCTCCGACTGGGACTAGAACCTGGTGTGTTGGCGCCACAGGCAGAGGATTAGCCTATTGAGCCGTGGCACCGGCCTGCTTCATACATTTTAATGCATGGATTCTCTGTCCCACTAAAGCATAGTTCTTTTAGACTAGTAATAATTTTATCTTCATCTGAGAATCAACAAATAAATGTTAATAACTGGGTAATGCCAAGAACATTCAAAGTTTTTAAAGTATCCATTGTAGTTTTATCACTTAACACATAGTCATAGAAGTCTTTCAGAGGCATCAAGGCCAAATAAGAATAAAATCTTTAGCATGATAGTTTTTCCAATTCTTTTTTAAAACAATTTTTTTTAAGATTTATTTATTTTTTGAAAGACAGAGTTACAGAGAGAGGTAGAGACAGAGAGAGAGGTCTTCCATCCACTGGTTCACTACCCAATTGGCCGCAATGGCTGAAGCTGCATCAATCAGAAGCCAGAGCTTCCTCCAGGTCTGCCACACTGTGCAGGGGCCCAATGACTTGGGCCATCTTGTACTACTTTCCCAGGCCTCAGCAGAGAGCTAGATTGGAAATGGAGTAGCTGGGTCTCTAACCGGCGCCCATATGGGATGCAGGCACTTCAGCCCAGGGCTTTAACCCGCTGCACCACAACACAGGCCCCAATAGTTCTGTTTTTTCAAAGAATTTGTTAATGCATGCATTAGCTTTTCATGGTCACAGAAAATACGTGACAATTACTACAACACAATTCTGATCAATTCTCATGTTAATATGGTATTAATACAAACAGAACAGGTTATCAATGTAGTTCATAGATAAAATTCTAAGAATATAATGATGCTGTTTTCCTCCACTCTTACTCTCTTCCCCTCTCTTCCTCCCTTCCTCCCTACTTTCTTTCTTTCTGTCATCTTAATTTTTTAGATAGCATATTTTTACTGCATTGCAGTCAAAGTCTTAATGCTTCACTAAATAAAAGTTCAACAAGCAAAAAATAAATATATCCTAGCTTAGCAGTAATATTTTCAAGGGCTATAAACGGTAATCAACTGAAAATATTTCCATAAGGCAGATCCAGAAAGACTAATACTGCATGTTCTCCTTTATATATGGGAGCTTAAATTTTAAAATAAAAATAATCAAAAAGCAGAAAGAAATGCGTGTATCAGTATTTTTGCAAATGTAGTTCTGTCGAACATTGATTTATACCTTTGTCAAATCAGTGCTAAGAATGATACATTGCAATAATTTTAGTGACCTGTGATTATTTTAAAATTAACCTTAAATGAGGGAAATGGGGGCATCTTTTCATTGAACCGTTTCCTTTTCTGTGGTGATGCAGAAAAACTAGACCTGGTCCATATTTGAATAGTCTTCCTTATATGACTTTGTGGTTTTTTTTTTTTTTTTTTTTTTGACAGGCAGAGTGGACAGTGAGAGAGAGAGACAGAGAGAAAGGTCTTCCTTTTGCCGTTGGTTCACCCTCCAATGGCCGCCGCTGCAGCCGGCGCACCGCGCTGATCCTGGCAGGAGCCAGGAGCCAGGTGCTTTTCCTGGTCTCCCATGGGGTGCAGGGCCCAAGCACCTGGGCCATCCTCCACTGCACTCCCTGGCCATAGCAGAGAGCTGGCCTGGAAGAGGGGCGACCGGGACAGAATCCGGCGCCCCGACCGGGACTAGAACCCGGTGTGCCGGCGCCGCAAGGTGGAGGATTAGCCTATTGAGCCACGGCGCCGGCTGACTTTGTGTTTTAAGACAGACATGATATGCTTTCAAGCATCTGTATATCCCTCATTTCCAAAACTCCAATTTCTTTTTAAAAATCCCTTATCTTGGATTTAATGGTCTACATTAAATTCTTGTCAATATCATCTTGCAAAGGAAAACTTAATACAAATATGAGTTTTTTTCTGTCCTGAGATTCCAAATATTGAAGCTTTTGATATTAACATGACCTCTGGACTGTCCTCTCCAATTTTGTTTTCAGCATTTTTTCTTTTGAAAATATTACAAAACACTTAATGGTGTTTCCCTAGAGTAGTGCATTTGACAGTATGGTCTTGAATTCTTATTCTTTTGAAAAATACTACTTACATGAGCCAATGTTTCTTCATTTGGAATGAGGATATTGAAACAAATATCATTGTAAAAGTTTTATCCACATATAATTCAGAATGCAAGTAATTGATATCAGGTACAACTAATAAGGCTATTGTATAAGATGTCAACATAGATATCTGAGGGTTTATTTTCTACAATAATTCTAATGTTTCATTCTGAATTGTATATAATAAATGAAACAAAATTATTTTTCAAGTCACAGTATTTTTTTTTAATTTGAGGAAATAAGAAACAGTAAAACTACTATATATATGTTCTATTCAAGTATACCCAGTAGCTTTGTTCAAATAAGGTCAAAACAATAATTAAAAAGAACTGATTTATTGGAACAATGAAATGAGCAATCAGATTAGAATCATACACATAAGATGGATTATTTTCATTTTTATGATTCCATATAAAAGGCAAGTAACAGCAGAACAATCTCAAGCTGCTAAGATAGTTTATTTTAAATTTCATGACTTATTGTTAGGAGACTTTGCACAGAGTAAAAATGCTCATCAAATAGAAACTGGGAAATTTAGCATTCTTCATTCCCCTGATCATCTATTGTGTGCATGAAAAACCATTTCTCAGACAAGTGTTTTCTTGCTTACAATCCAGGAATTAAAAATAGCAACCTTTACATTTACAATGGGTGTTAATGAAAGCTTGAATATAATAGACAAGGTTAGTAAAGACTGGGATGGAAAGTGTACTTCTGTCTGCCTTTACCAAGGAGCTACATGTTACTTACATGAAGATAGCTGCTATTCTGTTATACAACGGACATTTAAAATCACTTGTCATCTCTGCCATCAATCACTGGTCTATAATCTGATACCAAATCTTCCCCAGAGATACCTTGATAAAAATCCTATTTGCACCTGTATTAGACACTTAAGATACCACCAGCAAAATTGGGCTCATTCTCCAGTATTTTCATTAAGTTTTGGTCTTCAAGTATAATTAGTCATTTTACATGACACTCTGGAGTAGAATAACTACACAAACTGATTTTCTGTTCAGTCATTCAATCTGTTCCTAGGTACATGAAAAATGTAATATGACTTATATAGTATAATACCATACATATCACTGAATCATTACATATAAATATCCCCAATGATCAATTTTTTAATATTTATGTATTTATTTGAAAGGCAGAGTTACACAGAGAGAGGAGAGGCAGAGAGAGAAAGCGAGAGAGAGAGAGAGAGAGAGAGAGAGAGAGATCTTCCATCTGCTAGTTCATTTCCCAGATGGCCACAATGGACAGAGTTTTGTTGGTTCAAAGCCAGGAGCCAGGAGCTTCTTCTGGGTTGCCCAAGCAGGTGCAGGGTCCCACGAACTTGAGCCATTCTTTACTGCTTTCCCAGGCCATAGCAGAGAGCTGGATCAGGACTCGAACTGGTGCCTATATGGTATACTGGCAATGCAGACGGTGGCTTTCTTTCTAAGCCAAAGAGCCAGCCCTGAACACAATTTTACTAAAGAAGCAGAAATTGAATTTGTTTTGCAAAGCACAACATATAAAAAGTGTATGTATATAAATACTCTTATATCCCATGTTAACTCTGCTTATATAGTGATGAGCCCATCAGATTATATTGCCTAGTATCATAGCAGCTGTCTTTGTGGCAGTACAATTCTGTTTGCACAAAGATGAAATTGCCTTATGATGCATTTCCAGAATTTATCCTGTTCTCAAGGAACAATGGAATACGTATCTGTAATTGTGTCTCTCTCATGTGTCTTTCTTATTACAGTGTTTACACTCAAGTTGATGGCAAAAAGTAGTACTTTAACAGAGAAGTATTATGGGGTTAAAGTGCAGAAGCTCTTTAAATTCTTGTAATCTCTGTAGTCAAAACTCATATCTATAGAGATACCATCAATTTACACTGACACCAAATGCTTAAAGTACCTGTTTCACTGCACCCTAACCGGCAATGAGTCTTTCATTTAATTTAATTTAATTTTTTGTAGTTGAAAGAACTGATATTGTAATTATATTGGGTCACCGGGAACAGAATCATTATTAAGATGCCTCAAATTTATTCAAAAGGTCTTGTGACAAGAAAGTTAAGATTAACATTAATATTAACAATACTAATAAAATCATTTATATCAATTTATTATTAATAATAGCTAATGATTTTATAATTGATAATTAATATGTTGATATTATTAATGCAATTGATTGTTAATATTAATTTTAATTTCCTGCATAAAATTAAAAGTTGGTTTAAAATATTTTAACAGAGTGAAGTAATACAAGATTTGATTAATCACAGGGCTGCTGTTAGTAGAAAAGGCATGCTGAATTTAAAATTAAGAGTAAAAATTACTAACATATAAGCCAGGAACGAATTTATACACTAATAATGAACATTACAGATATCAAGAGTATTGTATACCAACTAAACAACTCAACAGATTGGAGAGAAACTACTGGATATAAACTGCACTATAAATGGGGAGAAACTTATAATCAATCATATTATATTTTTCTCAGGTTAGTTATAGCACCCAAAAGGCTAAAATAAACTGGCAATTTATTCCTATCACCTGATAATTAATATTTCTTATGTGTGAACTTGGAGGAGCCCCTCCTAAAGTGTGCTGAGTTAGACAGAAAGTTTGTTTCTAGTCCTCACAAGGGTCCAGAGACCCCCCCCTCATTTCCTCTCCTCTATGAAATCCTTTCATTACCTGGTTAATGCCACTCTTAGGATCATTGGTTGCTATTTTCATCCTGTCTTTTATACTACAGTGTCTGTTTAAGTGTTTATAGGAGTTGATAATGGAATGCACCAAGGCCTTCAGCAACCAGGTAATGAACCAAATGTTGCTACAGGGATTTACTCGGCTCCCCGCCCAGGAGACAGAGGCTTGAGACATGCCGGCAGAGAATACCTAATTGCCCCCTGTCAACAGGAAGTAGCTCTAAAGACAGATTATAGTCGCTCTATCCCTCCTGGACTTTTGGGACTAATGTAATCCCATACAACTCCTGCTTTATAAAAAACAAAAAGGGGAAATGTTAGTAAAATTGCGCAGACCTGACACCATCCCAGACTCTAGCCCCCTCTGCCATTGTTGGAAGCCAAGTGGCCACATGGCCTAACTACATTTGTCAGCCCCACCCCCATCCTAATGGGATTTGCTACTCCTTCTTCCCTGCCCACCCCCCAGCAAAGTTTTAAAAGGATCTGCTCCTGAACATGTGTCTCACTCTCTCTCCATCTCCTGACCTCTGTCTCTGTTTCTGTCTCTTACACTCTCCTTCTTCTTTTTCCTTCTTTGCCCCTTCCCTCCTTCTGTCAGGTTTCCCCCAATAAACTCTTTCCTTTAGGAAGAAAGAAAGAAAGAAAAAAAGAAACAAAGAAAGAAAGAAAGGAAGAAATAGTTTGTTTCTGTTGCTACATTTTTTTTGTTTGAAAAAAATCATTAATTTTTTAGTTGTGTTATAATGCCTATATAAGTTGCGCTCCATTATGTTAAATTATAGAGACCCCTTTGTTTTTCCTTGAAGGTGGCTTTATAGTATGTGTTCTTGTTTAGTCTACGTTTATCTTATTTTTGGATGATGATATAATTTCTAAATTACAAATGACCGGGTTTCGTTGTTTTTGACTGCTGTATAGTATTCTATAGAGTACATGTCCCATAATTTCTTTATCCAATCTACTGTTGATGGGCATTTGGGTTGGTTCCAGGTCTCAGCTATTGTGAATTGAGCTGCAATAAACATTAATGTGCAGACAGCTTGTTTGTTTGCCAATTTCATTTCCTTTGGGTAAATTCCAAGTAGTGGGATGGCTGGGTTGAATGGTAGGGTTATATTCAGGTTTCTGAGGAATCTCCAAACTGACTTCCATAGTGGCTTAATCAGTTTGCATTCCCACCAACAGTGGGTTAGTGTCCCTTTTTCCCCACATCCTCTCCAGCATCTGTTGTTGGTAGATTTCTGAATGTGAGCCATTCTAACTGGGGTAAGGTGAAACCTCATTGTGCTTTTGATTTGCATTTCCTTGATTGCTAGAGATCTTGAACATTTTTTCATGTGTCTGTTGGCCATTTGGATTTCCTCTTTTGTAAAATGTCTATTGAAATCCTTGGCCCATCTCTTAAGTGGGTTGTTTGTTTTGATGTTGTGGAGTTTCTTGATTTCTTTGTAGATTCTGGTTATCAACCCTTTATCAGTTGCATAGTTTGCAAATATATTTTCCCATTCTGTTGGTTGTCTCTTCACTCTCCTGACTGTTTCTTTTGCAGTACAGAAACTTCTCAATTTGATGCAATCCCAAATGTTAATTTTGGCTTTGACTGCCTGTGCTTCTGGGATGTTTTCCAAAAAGTCATTGCCGGTACCTATATCTTGCAGGGTTTTTCCAATGCTCTCTAATAATTTGATGGTGTCAGGTCGTAGATTTAAGTCTTTAATCCATGTTGAGTGAATTTTTGTGTAAGGTGTAAGGTAGGGGTCTTGCTTCATGGTTCTGTATGTGGAAATCCAATTTTCCCAGCACCATTTATTGAATAGACTGTCCTTACTCCAGGGATTGGTTTTGGATCCTTGATCAAATATGAGTTGGCTGTAGATGTTTGGATTGATTTCTGGTGTTTCAATTCTGTTCCATTGGTCTATCCATCTGTTTCTGTACCAGTACCATGCTGTTTTGATTACAACTGCCCTGTAGTATGTCCTGAAATCTGGTATTGTGATGCCTCCAGCTTTGTTTTTGTTGTACAAGATTGCTTTAGCTATTAGAGGTCTCCTGTGTCTCCATATAAATTTCAGCATCATTTTTTCCAGATCTAAGAAGAAGGTCTTCGGTATCTTGATTAGTACTGCATTGAATCTATAAATTGTTTTTGGGAGAATGGACATTTTGATGATATTGATTCTTCCAATCCATGAGCATGGAAGATTTTTCCATTTTTTGGTATCCTCTTCTATTTCTTTCTTTAAGGTTTTGTAATTTTCATTGTAGAGATCTTTAACGTCCTTGGTTAAGTTTATTCCAAGGTATTTGATTGTTTTTGTAGCTATTGTGAATGGGATTGATCTTAGAAGTTCTTCCTCAGCCATGGTATTGCCTGTGCATACAAAGGCTGTTGATTTTTGTGCATTGATTTTATACCCTGCTACTTTGCCAAAATCTTCTATGAGTTCCAATAGTCTCTTAATAGAGTTCTTTGGGTCCCCTAAATAAAGAATCATGTCATCTGCAAAGAGGGATAGTTTGAGTTCTTCCTTCCCAATTTGTATCCCTTTAATTTCTTTTGTATGAGAAACAGTGACTTGATCAGCTCTTGTTCTGACGGTTGATGTACAATGTAATGCTTTATCCATTTTAGTATTTTTTTTGTTCTAGTACCGTTGGTTGAACTCTGTAATTAACACACAATTATTCTTAGGTGTTTAAATTTTAACTGAAAAGTGATCCCTGTTATGAATTTGGAAAACATTATGCTGAGTGAAATAAGCCAATCCCAAAGGGACAAATACCACTTGTTCTCCTTGATAGGTGACAACTAACTGAGCACGAAAAAGGAAACCTGTTAAAGTGAAATGAATATTATGAGAAACGGTGACTTGATCAGCCCTCACCCTGACTGTTGATGAGCAGCTTAATATGTTATCCTTCTTAGTATTTTTTTTGTGTGTTCTACTTAATACTTTTGGTTGAATACTGTAATCAATACACAATTCTTCTTAAGTGCTGAAACTTAACTGAAAAGTGATCACTGTTAAATATGAGTGGGAATAAGAGAGGGAAGAGATGTGCTATTCGGGACCTGCTCAAGCTGACTTACTTCAAACGGTAGAGTTAGAAACATACCAGGGGATTCCAATTCAATCCCATCAAGGTGGCATGTACCAATGCCATTTCACTAGTCCCAGTGATCAATTTCTGTTCACAATTGATCATAATGATAGGACTAAGAACCAAAGGGATCACATAAACAAGAATAGTGTCTGCAAATACTAGCTGATAGAATAAAAAAGGGAGAGAATGATCCAACATGGGAAGTGAGATACACAGCAGACCCATAGAATGGCAGATGTGCTAAACAGCACTCTGGCCTCAGAATCAGCCCTTAAAGCATGCAGATCTGGCTGAAAAGCCCATGAGAGTATTTCAGGCATGGAAAGCCAAGACACTCTGGGGGGAAAAAAAAAAAAACCTAAATGAAAGATTTCCTTGAGTGAGATCCCAGTGGAAAGAACGGGTCATCAAAGAAGAAGGTACCTTCTCTGAAGGGAGGAAAGAACTTCCACTATGACCATGGCTTTGTCTAAAAATTATCAGAGTCAGTGAACTCAAGGGGCTTCCATAGCCTTGGAAGCTCATGACAAGAGCCTAGGGTGATTACTGATGCCATAAACAAGAGTGTCAATTTGTTAAGTCAACAACAGGAGTCACTGTGCACTTACTCCTCATGTAGGATCTTTGTCCTTAGTGTGCTGTACATTGAGATTTAATGCTATAACTAGTACTCAAACAGTATTTTTCACTTTATGTTTCTGTGTGGGAGCGAATGTTGAAATCTTTACTTAAGGTATGCTAAACTGATCTTCTGTATATAAAGAGAAATGAAAATGAATCTCGATGTGAATGGAAGGGTAGACGGAGTGGGAAAGAGGAGGGTTGCGGGTGGGAGAGACGTTATGGGGGGGAAGCCATTGTAATCCATAAGTCATACTTTGGAAATTTATATTCATTAAATAAAAGTTTAAAAAAATTTCTGAATTATATCAAGTACAAGGATTCTCAATATAGACTCAAAGGTTTGGAAGAAGCGCAGATTTCTCATGCAACAAGTTTTATAGGACCTTGAACTATACTCTGTCCATTTATCTTTGTTTTCTTCATCAGAAAGCTGAATATAATAGTGATCTCATTGAGTTTTGCTCAGAATAAATGAAACACTAATGGTTCTGAAACTTAGGAAAATATAAGCAAACTAGTTTTGGAATTTTTATAACACCTTAAGTTAGTTTTTGGTTGCTTTTTTGTTTTCTTGAATGATCCTGCTAGGTAAATTTCCCGCACTACCACCAAATGTGTGATCAGGTTATCCAAACCTAACATGGCAATCTTTTTTAACAACTCTATGATTTAGGGCATTCATCATTTATTTTGTGGATGATTTGCTTTTTAGTATCTTAATCTTGACTTTTTAAGATTTATTTATCTATTTGGGAGGCTGAGGAAGATAATAAAGACATTTTAATTAAAATCAAGATATGGATAATTTATCATTGCCATTTGGTACAAGATGTGAAACTTACCTCCTAAGGAGGAGGCAATCATTTTCATTTTCATTTTTATAAGAAGAATGATCCAAACACTGAGCTGAAGACTGGGCATTAAATTAAAAAGAACAATCTTGTATTGCGTGCTAATAGATAATGTAAAAGCCAGTTTTTTAAATATACAATCCCAATAATGAATACAAGACATTGGTTACCTTAAAGTTGTCCCAACCTATACTGAGGAGTAAGATTCTATCTAATTTAAATGTTTTGCAAATGCCAGTTTTACATAATAACTTAAGAAATAAACCAGCTCCTTCCCTTACTTCAGGTAAAGAGCAATCTACATCTACGACATGAGCCGACACGGGATAATAACCCAATATCTAGTCTAATCTAATTGGACTGGAATTTAAGCATGATTTGGAAATACAGCAGCCATCATGGCAGAGTTCTTCCATAGACCAGCAGCTATCTAAATAGAGACAGAGACCCAGGGACTTGAGTTCAGTAATTTGCAATTCTTTGGAGGTACTAAAAAGTAGGAGTGGAGATCCTGAGCTTTACAATAAGCCATGCCATTCTTATCAATATATTGAGTTCAGGGGCTTGATTTCTTTGTAAATGACATACATCTCATAGAACTGTTATTCAGGTAAAGTTCTTAATGCAAAGATGTACATTAGGGTAGAAATGTTACAGTATGTCATGGTCTGTTTTGAAAACTGAAACACCTTCTGAAGCATCTAAAACATAATCCTCAAACTTATTTTGCTGAGAACCTTAAAAAGAAGCTCAATGATTCCAATGATGATGAATATGTACTGAATAATGCAATAAAGCTTTAGGTTAATAAAAAATAATAACAATAAGAATTAACAATATCGTAATTCTGAGTATAACACTTTTCATTAAGAAAACAAAATTCTGGGAACTGGCACTATGGCATAGCGGATAAAACTGCCGACTGCAGTGCCAGAATCCCATAAGAATGTGGTTCGAGTCCCAGCTGCTCCACTTCTGATCCAGCTCTCTGCTATGGCCTGGGAAAGCAGTAGAAGATGGCCCAAGTCTTTGAGCCCCTGCACCCATGTGGGAGACCCAGAAGAAGCTCCTGTCCCCTGGATTCAGATCGACACAGCTCTGGTCATTGCGGCCAACTGGGGAGTGAACCAGCGAATGGAAGACTCACTCTCTCTCTGCCTCTCTCTCTCTGTCTCTCTCTCTCTGCCTCTGCCTCTCTGTGTGTAACTCAGACTTGGAATTAAATAAATAAACCTAAAAAAAAAAAGAAAACAAAGTTCTGTCTTAACATCTTAAGTATAAATTTTAAAAACCCTAATATCGAAAAGGTAATTATTTTAAAAATTTTATTAATATAAAGAGAACAGATTTCATGTATTTCATAGATAAAATTCTAAGACGATAACTACACTTTTTGTCCTTCCTCCATCCCTCAATCTCACTTTAAACTGAAACTAAAATAAAGAAAATTTTTAAACAATTGATTTTCAAAAAAATGAGATAAACAGTTTTTTAAGCAAAGTAAAAGCTGGAGCTGGCACTGCGTCACTGCAGGTTAAACTGCTCCCTGAGATGCCAGCATCCCATATGTGCACCAGTTCAAGTTCTAGCAGCTCCACTTCCAATCCAGCTCCCTGCTAATGTTCCTGGGAAAGCAGTGGAAGATGACCAAATGGCTTAGGCCCCTGCCACTCATGGGAGACCTGGAAGAAGCTCTTGAATTCCAGTTTAGGCCTGGCCCAGCCCTAGCTGTTGCAGCCATTTGGGAAGTGAACCACACTACAGAAGATATCTATCTTATCTCCCCCTCTCTTTCTGTACCTCTGTCTTTTGAAAAAATAAATAAATCTTTATATAAATAAAAAGGAAAGAAAAAGCTGTATATTTTTTAGTATCAAAAATATTGAGATCATGTTAGAAATACAAAAGATAAAACTTTAAAGATGTAGTATTATCTGCTTTTAATAAATCTCAATGCAAAAATTAATGAATAAATAAGTTCTATAAATATTATTAAATCAAAAACTTGTTCTAAAAAAATAAGCCATTAGAAATTATAATACACACACTTTCAAAGATAGTATTCAACCACAAACAGAAATGAAGATATCATATAATATGCTCAAATTTGACAATTATTCCTTAATATAATACAGATCGGGGCTGGCGCCGTGGCTCACTTGGTTAATCCTCTGCCTGTGGGGCCGGCATCCCATATGGACGCTGGTTCTAGTCCTGGCTGCTCCTCTTCCAGTCCAGCTTTCTGCTGTGTCCCGGGAGGGCAGTGGAGGATGGCCCAAGTGCTTGGGCCCCTGCACCCACGTAGGAGACTAGGAAGAGGCATCTGGCTACTGGCTTCGGATCGGTGCAACACTGACCATAGCGGCCATTTGGGGAGTGAACCAGCAGAAGGAAGACATTTCTCTCTCTTTCTCTCTCTCACTGTCTATAACTCCACCTATAAAAAAAAAAAAAAAACAAAAAACAAAAAACAAAAAAAAAACACACAAACAAACAAACAAAAAAAAACTGCTGGTGCCACGACTCATTAGGCTAATCCTCCGCCTGCAGCGCTGGCACACTGGGTTCTAGTCCCAGTCAGGGCGCCAGATTCTGTCCCAGTTGCTCCTCTTCCAGTCCAGCTCTCTGCTGTGGCCCGGGAAGGCAGTGGAGGATGGTCCAAGTGCTTGGGTCCTGCACCCACATGGGAGACCAGGAAAAGCACCTGGCTCCTGGCTTTGGATCAGCACAGTGCACTGGCTGCAGCAGCCACAGCGGCCATTGGTGGGTGAACCAATGGAAAAGGAAGGCCTTTCTCTCTGTCTCTCTCTCTCACTGTCCACTCTGCCTGTCAAAAAAATAAAAATAAAAATAAAAATGACAGGTCAATATGTAAAAAGCAACAAAATAAATCTTAAAAGAGATATTAAATATAAACAAACAATTTATAAAAGAGAGAAACAAAATTATCTTTAGTACTTTTTTAAAGATTTTATTTATTTGAGATGCAGAATTACAGACAGAGAGGGACAGAGAGAAAGGTTTTCTATCCACTGGTTCACTTCACAAATGGCCACAACAGCCAGAGCTGGGCCAATACAAAGCCAGGAGGCAGGAGCCAGGCACCAGGAGCTTCTTCTGGGTCTCCCACATGGGTGCAAGGGTCCAAGCACTTGGGCTATCTTCCACTGCTTTCCCAGATCACAGCAGAGAGCTGGTTCAGAAGAGGGAGAGCTGGTTCAGAAGAGGAACAGCTGGGACGTGGACTGGCGCCCATATGGTATGCTTAGATGGTGCTAAGCCTACTATGATGCAGTGCTGGCCCCTTCCTTAGTACTTTTCACAGGAGAGTTATACTAATATTAAGGGGGAAAATAGGCCCTAAAGCCAAGTATAGAGTTCTAGAGCAGAGAAAAAGAAAAGTCCTTCCCAATTATCTGGTTTTTGAATACTACCAATACCAAACCAGGATTCTGTGTGCTCACACACACAGGCTTTCTTTGTTCCTCTGTCTCTCATATATACATTTGCTTCCATATCAACCAATACAGAATGGCTGTATAATATAAAATAAAAACATAAAGATTGAAGCACAAGAGAACATCCTTCCTTACTAAAAACTGATTTCTCGCTCTCATAAAAGTAGTTGGCTAGTCCTTATGATTGTGAGTATAGTATGGGGATGCTGTCTCTCATGTAGCCATTGGGACATACAGAATATTGATAGCATTGAAATTCTCAAAATTTGTTTCTAAGATCAGTCACATGGAAGTCGAAAATTTCATAGTGCAGCACCAGGTACAAGGTGTTTGTGGATCATGCCTAAGATTATTCCACATCAACCCTGTTTACATTTTATTGGCTGAAATCCAACCACATAACAAGCCTGAAATGCAGGGAATGTGGAGAATGTAGCTCTTCTAAGATAAACCATCTTCTAGCAGAAATTTATTCTCAAGAAAAATAGAGTACACATTTTTAGAAGGACTTGAGCCTATTTTTCAGGTTAGTGATAAGGCTCAGTTAAGGGCTTGGAATAATGTTTAGTGGAAGGATGGCAGCCTTCCAATAAATCAGTGTTATTGTTTATTCTGTTTATTCTTTCTCATATGTTGCATTGCAGTACTATTACTTGTTAACTTAGAAGACTATATTCTGTGACAAGAGGAAGCTCTCAAATCCAGTAGTTTTAACAGTAAGAAGGATTTTAGTGTCAGTGAAGTGAAGTCCTGAATCATGACATTTCCAAAGTTATTGAATTCAACATCTCAATAATATCAATAAATATAGAGTTTCTTTCAGCTTTTAACAATTCACCATGTATGAATATTTCTGATCATGTGACTTGATCCGATCATAAACAGAAAATGGGCATCCTGAGACATAAAACTGATTAAAAATATTTTAGATCAGGACACTCTTGCATCATTTATCAATGCAGAAATATTAACTAGAAATGCTTTGGGAATTTTCTGAATCCCATTTACCAGAATTAGGCCACATTTCCTTTGTATGACAGCAGAAGGAAATGAAATTCCATTGTTGGCTTAACCAACCAAAATTTAATTATTGATTTTGGGATAGGGCCAATTGTCAATGAAGGGACAAAGAGGAAAACAACCCCTAAATATCATTGTTCAGGAGAAAACAGAAGTAAACATCTTCAACATTCACTTTATTGTCTGCAAAACTTTATATCCCTTGTCTAGATAAAAAAAAAAAAAATTTAGAAAACTGCATTCTCTATCTTATCTGCCATGAAAGCATCCCATGTTACTGCCAGGTACACTTTTCAAATATATAGATTTCTTTGTCCATCTCTAAAGCATCAACACATTTTATACCTTTTGGGTCTGCAACCCCTATTGCTTTTCTACTAACAACTCATTATATATTATTTTGACTTTTGCACTCACTGGACCCTGAATTGCATCTTCTTCCTCTAAGTATCAGAATGATTCCTTTCATCACTTCATTCAAGTTTTCACTCATATACTATATTCTTTAGCAATCTCTTCTATACCTACCTTATGTAAAATCCCAACTACCTATAACCCTGCCTATTCTCCAGTCATAATTTATGTTGGTTATATAAATTAACATGATCTGGCAGGCTCTGTAGTAACACTTGTTTTTAATAAACTTTAAGCTCCAGAAAGTCAAAAAATTTTAAATGTTTTAAAATGCCCTATCTCCTTGATCTAGAATAATACTTGTTACATGCTAAATGTTCATTAAATATTTATTGAACAAAGGAATAAATTAGCAATGAATATAACAGGTCAGCCAAATAGATTATAAGGTGTGAAATGTATGCAGATTCTAAAGACCCAAAACTGCATATTAAATAATTACTTAAACCTACCTTTTAAACATACTCTAAAGCATTCAAACTTCCTTCTTATGCTTCACAATTGGATGCCCAGACAGTTGAATCTATGCCTGTCATTATTTTTATGCATTATTCCAACCTATTCAAAATTTTGTTTTGATTGTTCTGAATCTATTAAGATGCAAACCAAAATTAAACTTCTTATATTAACTTTATATAAAATTTTAAAAGGATAACAAATATTAATAGTCTTGTATAGGGAAACATTGCTAAACAATGATGGCAATATCACTCAAGATTTGTTATTGATTGAAGAGGCAGTACTTCCATCAAAAATACTGGAGTCATCTACATCAGCTGATGCATATTTTTTCAAATTTTCATGTTTAAAGGATCATTTGTGAGAATGGATTATAATGTAAGGATTTCAAAACAGTGGGGATACAACAGCTTGAAATGACCACAGTTGGGGCAAGCACTGTAGCATAACAGGTAAAGCTGCCGCCTACAGTGCCAGTATCTCATATGGGCATCCAGCTCTCTGCTATTGCCTAGGAAAGCAGTAGGATATGGCCCAACTCGTTGGGCCTCTGCACCTGCATGGGAGACCCAGAAGAAGCTCCAGCTCCTGGCTTCAGATTGGCTCAGCTCCAGTCATTGCAGCCATTTGGGGAGAGAACAAGTAGATGGAAGAGTTTTCTCTCCCTCTCTGTCTCCCTGCCTCTGCCTCTCTGTAACTCTGCCTTTCGAATAAACAAATATTTTTTTTTAAAAAAAGACCACAATTAAAATTTCTACAACATAGATTTTTTTTTCCAAATGGAAATACTCAAATATTTTTATATGATTCATGAATTACCATTTCTATGACTACTATTTAAATCTTCCCTAGTATCTTAATTTCAAAGTTTGGTAAATCATTCTATTGTTTCTGAATTAGTTGTTCCTCATTTCACTCTTGAATACTGCACATACATTGTGACCACCATATGATAATTTCTTACAAACAGTATATGAATAAGTTTATATCATATAGCTGAGAAGTTTTTTTTTATAAAAGAGTTGATGTTTTCTGTCAGATGTCTTGCTCTTTTCCTTGTACTACACAAATGATATCTCCCAAAAATAAACTCTCCTTCAGCCTGAGTCTTGAGATAATAAGATATTTGTGATAACATTCATAGCAGGTGCTACAGTCACTAACATGACTGGGCATAATCACACAGATGTTTTTGTGAGTCAAGGTGATTTCGCATTCCCTGGTGTCTGCCCACTTGCACATATCCTTGCCTTTGGTGCAGCCTGTACCTTGACTCTAATGAGTAGAATATAACAAAAGACATGAGATACTACTCCCGTGACTATGTTATGTTATACGAGTCTCTACATAGGGAAACATAATTTAAGCAGTCATGGTGAAGAATTCCACATGATAAAAATTGCACTTGTTGTCTATGACTTGAGGACAGCCTCCAGCAAACAGGCAATTAAAACTTGGGGTGGGCCGGCGCCGCGGCTCACTAGGCTAATCCTCCGCCTTACGGCGCTGGCACACCGGGTTCTAGTCCCGGTCAGGGCACCAGATTCTGTCCCGGTTGCCCCTCTTCCAGGCCAGCTCTCTGCTGTGGCCAGGGAATGCAGTGGAGGATGGCCCAAGTACTTGGGCCTATACCCCACTGGAGACCAGGATAGGTACCTGTCTCCTGCCATAGGATCAGCGTGGTGCGCCGGCCGCGGCGGCCATTGGAGGGTGAACCAACGGCAAAGGAAGACCTTTCTGTCTCTTTCTCTCACTGTCCACTCTGCCTGTCGAAAAATAAAATTAAAAAAAAAAAAAAACTTGGGGTGTAAGATACACAATTGCAAGCAAATGAGCTTGAACTGGATTCCTTCCTGGTTGAGCATCCAGATAAGAATGCAGACTGCAAGTGTCTTGATTGGACACATGTGTGACTCTGAGTGGAAGACCTGTAATGGCCTTATCTATCCTCTTGAACTACAAGAATATTGGGATGAACATGTGTGTTTTTAAGTCATTAAGTTTAAGATAAGTTGTTATAAGACAATGGAAAGCTAAAACAATTATCGCAAGGAAGCCAACTGATAGATAATTACTACCAGTATCACAGATCCAATGTCAAATTGTACTTCCTTCAAATAAGACAAGCAGAAATGCCCCCTTGTATGAATCAGTATTTAGCTCTGTTTATCTTAACATATGTTCCTTTTCACATTATTTTTATATTTTGTGCTCATGTAGTTGAGATGAAGCTTTTCATTTTTTATTTTCCCAGAGTGCTCACATACCACTTTTAAGTAAAATGCATCCAAATTAAATAATCTGTCCACTTAAATTGTAATAAATATTTGATAATGATAATACTTGGCCTAGTCAGTAGCATTTAATAAATACATTTCTAAAATAAAGTAAGTATTGAAAATATAATACATAATTATTTTTCATCATTCAAGAATTATCTCATTTTAGAGTGCATATTTAAGTTTTTCTTATAAATAACATGAGTCTACTTAGCTCTTAGTTGGAGTTCTTTTTTTTTTTTTTATTTATTTGACAGGTAGAGTTGTAGACAGTGAGAGAGAGAGAGACAGAGAGAAAGGTCTTCCATCCATTGGTTCATTCACCAAATGGCCGCCATGGCCAGCGTTGCTCTGATCCAAAGCCAGGAGCCAGGTGATTCCTCCTGGTCTCCCTTGTGGGTGCAGGGCCTAAGCACTTGGGCCGTCTTCCACTGCCTTCCTGGGCCACAGCAGAAAGCTGGACTGGAAGAGGAGCGACAGGGACTAGAATCTGGAGCCCATATGGGATGCTGGCGCTGCAGGCAGAGGATTAGCCAAGTGAGCCACAGTGCTGGCCCCCTTAGTTGAAGCTCTTATTTCAAGTCAGAAAATGATTAATCATGTAGCTTCTTCAAATTGGTTATCATTATGTGTGTCTTAGACTCTTGGCTACAATTTCTCATTATATATATATTTCTATATCTGTACATCTCTCACAGTGTGGGGACCACTATTATGGGTTTTTCCCACATAACTATGAACAGAAGTCCAGTCAGGAGTAAATAGAAGTAAGAGCTTCAGTAGACCTTACTGTTGTCACAGAGACAACCATGGCATATCTGCAGGTACTGGTGTAAGTAGTTGATTTACAGAATTATGGAACAATAGAATGTTCTTGAGATTACATATCTATCATGACATACAATTGGTCAGAGATATGTTAACTGACACTAATATTTGGGGATTACATAAATTCAGAAAATATACTGTAAACAATGTGTTTGAAGCATAGAAGTTTGCAAATATTTTGTGAAGTTCAAGGAGCGTCATAGATCAGATATACTCCAGAAATTTATCTACTTATTTGCTTATAATTCAGCCCTCCTCAACTAATAAGCGAGGTGCGCAAGGGTAGGAAATTTCATCGTACTTATTCACTGATGCATATATCACTAGAATTTAGAATAATGTAACATCTCATCCTTAATAATAAATATTAGTTGAATACATGAGTAGTTTTACACGGGAAAAATAAACATTTTAAAGTGAGTGCTAGCGGATCTGTCTTCTGGAAAAAAATACCCTCACATAATTCTGTTTCCCATGTCCCACACTCATCTTCATATGCACAGAATTTGTTTTCCCACAGACAGCAAGGAGGTGGTTATGCTAAAGAGAAGGAACTGAGGTCATCAGCACCTCTCTATGATCACACTCACTCCATCCAACAACATTCCACTTTTTTTTCCCTTAGAAAACCGCTGTTTCTGCAAAGGTGCTGCCCAGACTCAACACTGTCTGAAAATGACCAATATGACAGGCTGATTGTCTACAACGACTTATAGCTCATTGTAATATCTGGTAGCTTTGGGATCCGCATGGAAGGAAGGCCTATATTTCCAGGAATGGAGAGGCCTACTTCCGGGGAAGAAAGTCCTTGTCAGGGTCCCTGCGGGTGCCTAAAGGTCAACCAAAGAGGATCAGACCTGCCTCAACCTTTAACCCCCATGCCCTGAATCTATAAAAGGAGCTCTTCCAATCTCTGACGCGCGACTTCCCTGGCCCCCGCTCTGTTGCTCTGTTGGAACCAGGGAACCTCACCCAGGAGCGGAACCCCAATAAAAGCCTGTGAATTAATTGATTCGTCAGCTTGGGAAGATTTGTTATGCGCTGGACACCTTACAGATGGTGCTGAAACTGGGGAGCTGAGGTGTAGAGCCTCCCCTTTCTGGTTTCGAGGCCCCCTCACTCCTTGAACCTGTCTGGTGCCCCAGGCTAACTACAGACCACGCTCGACCAACTGTAAGTAACTCCTCCCTTGCTCTCCCTCCCTCCTCTGTGTTGGCCCAGTCTCTGCAATCTCCGGCTAGCTCTCTGTCCAGACAGAGACCTCCAAATCGTGCACACATGGCCTCTGTTCTCCACTATTTAGCTTCCCAGCAGCTGTGGAGATGTCCCGCTGCTGGCTTGGCCCTGTAGAGGACTCACCTCTAATCCATCTACTGAAGTCCGGGACAGGGGATGCCTTGACCGAATTTCAGTAGATCCGGGCTACCGGGGAGACCATGGGATCTGGCCAATCCTGAGGGTGGGACTCAAAATGCCCCCTGGCCTGCCTGCTAAAGAACTTGAAGAAACTGGGACTGGCCCAGGACCTACAGAGTAAACGCCTAATCTATTCCACCCAGGCATGACCTAATTACCTTGAGAATTTCTGCCGCAAGGAGAGAAATTGGTCAGAGGTTCTATATGTCCAGGCTTTCTGAGACCTCCACTCCCATCCTACCCTCTTCTCTAATTTCCTCTCTGCCTGCTCCATGGCCCAGGTCTTGCTGGCCAAGATCGGGCCCCCACCTCTTAAGGACGCCTCTTCTGTGTTACTGCCAAACTCTCAACCCTCCACTTTTTTAGACCCTCCTGAGTTCCTGGGGACCCACAGCTAGCCAGGAACCTCCCACCCCCATATGCGTATTCTTCCACCCTGCCCCACCCCATGTCCTGCCTCTCTCAGCCACCATTGCTGGAAGCCAGGTAGCCACATGGCCCAACCACCAGTGTCAAGCTCCCCCCCAATCCTAATGGGATTCGAAGCTCCTGCTTCCCTGGCCACCCTCCGGCAAAATTTTAAAAGGACCTGTTCCTGAACACATGGCTTTCTAGCCTCATCTGGTCTCCTTTCTTTGAATCTAAGAAGATCACTACCTTTGAAAATATTGCTTTGTAACCTGCTGAGCTTATTTTTGCAATTTATTTTAACAGGTTTCTGGGTAATCAGTACTCAATGAAACAGCAATGGGTAATTAGTACTTGTTTTAGATGAATGCAATTTTAATTTTAAGAATTCAAGTAGAGATATATCATATCAGCATCTTAAGTCATTTAGGTGTAACTGCTAATTTATTGTAAACTCTTGTATACTCAGCATGTTAAATTTGTGTTAAAAATGTTATAGAAATTTTTTTTTGTAAGGAAGGTTAAAAGGAAAGAGTTATTTTGAATAAAGAAAGGACAAAGTTTGTAAGATTGACTTCATCCTGATGGCTAGTTTACTCTAGACTGGAATGGAAATGATGGAATGTTTCAAATAAATTGAAGAGGGAGTGTGGAAGTCACAGAAGGTTACGATAGAAATCTTGGATCTTAATGAGAAAGCCACAGAGGCCTAAAGAGTTAAATGTTCTGTAAAATCCTACAGATGCTTTCAAAAATGCTATGTGAAGTAAGCAAGTGCCTCTTGTTAAGTTTATAATAAGCTTATAATTTTAAACGTGGTAACTTAAAGTCTTGTCATCCACAGTTTTAAATATCAGATTTGCAGCTCATAAAACTAAAGTGTTGTTGGTTCTGTGCTTAGCTGTCCTCGTATAGGTTCTGATGAACTTTTTCCAGCCACTTCTATTGTATTCAGTACTTTGGGATGGTGCTGTAAAGAGATGAAGCCAATAATGTATTATAGGTACCAACTGAGAGAAAGTATGGTTAACTGAGGTTACTAAGAGCAGAAAGTAATTCAAATCAACTGGTAAATTAAAAAACAGTTAAAAAGTTTAAAAAGCTAGTATTGAAACTGCTGTATTTGTTATCTAATGATTAAAACTGCTTTCTAAATTTTCATTTGATATTACTGTTGTCAGTAAGTGATCTGGGACTTGAGCACCCCCTTGACTTGCATCCTCTGGTCTGCTTTAACAAAAACCAGGAGGAAAAGAAAGCTAGGCATCAGAAGCAATGGGTGGCAGGCCTATTAATGGCTGTTCTGTACAGTGATCTGCCCTCAAGGAGACCTAACAGGCCAGTCCACTGCAATGGCTTTCAGTGTGGTAAGCCTGGGCTTCAGCAAAAATCAGCTTGTGATGGGCCCTGGCAGCTCTGCCAGCCAAGAGTTGGATCACTGGAAATGGACCTGCCCTGAAGTTGAAGGACTTCAGGTAAGAGCCACAGATCTTACCGGCTCTAAGCTGAAAAGCCCTTCACTCAGCCCAGCTTCCAAGGTGACCACCACTGCTGAGAGGAGACAGCCAAGTAGGGTCAGCAACACTGCAGGCAGAACTGTAAATTTCCTGTTAGAGATGTCACCTGCCTTTACCTGGCCAGCTCCCCTCCCAGACCAGCTAGGTAATGGAAGTCAACAGGGTGCTTTCCCCAAGAAGGTTCACACCTCCCTTAGGATGTACCCTATGTGAATAGATATATAAGTTTGGGCCTCTTAACTTGCAAGGCCTGAAGCCCACCAGATTATTATCAAGCTTATCAAGCCCCTTCTGTCAGGTTCTATCTGTCTCTCAATCAGAGAACTTATTCGTGGCTTAGACAGCACCTTCCTTTGTAATCATAGCCTCTACTCTAACATTAATGGCTCTGCTCCCAACCTGTGTGTACTGATGATCCTCTCCACCACTAATGTTGTATGATTATTCAGAATTTCTCTACAGACAAACCCCTCTACCTGCAAAAGTTGAGTGGCCTTTCTCCCAGTCTTAGCTGGGATCAGATTTAAACCATGTCCATCAAACCATCCTCACAAGGGTCCAGAGACCCCCCTCATTTCCTCTCCTCTATGAAATCCTTTCATTACCTGGTTAATGCCACTCTTAGGATCATTGGTTGCTATTCTCACCCTTACTTGTGTACTACAGTGTCTGTTTAAGTGTTTACAACAGGTAATAATGGAATGAACCAAGGCCTTCAGCAACCAGGCAGTCAACCAGATGCTTCTCCATCCACACATGCCTGTCCCTGTGGAGCCCCAAGATACCCCAAGTGGGCCCCTGTAGACGACATCCCCAGTCAGCAGGAAGTAGCCAGAGAGACTCATCATCGCCCCCTTTCCTATCATCAAAAGGTTAGGAATCCGCATGGAAGGAAGGCCTATATTTCCAGGAATGGAGAGGCTTACTTCTGGGGAAGAAAGTCCTTGTCAAGGTCCCCACAGGTGCCTAAAGGTCAACCAATGAGGATTAGACCTGCCTCAACCTTTAACTCCCATGCCCTGAATCTATAAAAGGAGCCCTCCCAATCTCTGACACGGGACTTCCCCGGCCCCGCTCTGTTGCTGTTGGGACCAGGGAACCTTACCCGGGAGCGGAATCCGAATAAAAGCCTATGAATTAATTGATTCATCTGCCTGGGAAGATCTGTTACGCGCTGGACACCTTGCAATATCAACATGACAAAATCAACATTGTTAGCAATCCTACTGCCCTCATGTATCTGGCACTGCAATGCTTCCAAGATTTAGAAAAGTATAAGAAAATGGGTATTACTCAAATCCCATACCCGAAAAACCACCGTTTATAAACATTTAATTCAACTCTGACCTAGAAACCTTCCCATGTCTCCAGATCATATTATAAAATGATGACCCCAAAGCTTTTTGGGCACAATTTGCTATCAATGCATCTTAACTCCCTCGTGAATGTGTACTTTTGTATTTCTAATAAATCTTATTCCTGTGCAAACCTTTACCTTGTATTATACCTTGCAAGAACCTCATCCTTGTGTTATGCCTTGCATCAGAAACAAGAACTTCATCCTTGTGTTATGCCTTGCATCAGAAACAAGAACCTGGGGCTGGTTCTGTGGCATAGCCAGTAAAGCTGCCACCTGCAGCCCTGGCATCCCATATGGGGGCTCAAGTCTTGGCTGCTCCTCTTCCTATTCAGCTCTCTGCGATGGCCTGGGAAAGCAGCAGAGGATGGCCCAAGTGCTTATGCACCTGCACCCACATTGGGGACCTGGAGGAAGCTCCTGGCTCCTGGCTTCGGAGCAGCTCATCTCCAGCCATTGCAGCCATGTAGGGAATGAACCAGCAGATGGAAGACCTTTCTCTCTGTCACTCCCTTACTCTGTCTGTCTTTCTACCTTTCAAATAAATAAATCTTAAAAAAAATAAAGAAACAAGAACCTAGAGTCAGCCACTTCCATGACAGCACCAATTAGTATAATGTGTATAAATGTGCATGTGTCTAAAAAGTATCTGCAGTTGAATGGGATTGTTTCTTAAAAATCTTGGCTGGAGCTTTCTTTATGGCTTTACATTGTTGCTCTATTCTCAGAGTGTTTCTTTCTGGCATGGCAATCAGAGAGCTGAGAATTGAGTGGTCTCTTGTTTCTGGGAAGTATGTGTTGAGACCTTTTCCTTTTCATTTGTCCTTTCATACCTTGTCCAAAAGAAGGCCCTCCTTCATGATGAAAGCAGAAAAGAAGAATCACTTCTAACCACACAAGTTTTCCGTTGTCACAGAGATAAAAGGACCACAGCAGGAAAGCCCCTGCATTTTAGAAAGTCTTAAAAGACAGGGAAGCAGGTAAGAGAGAGAGAGACACTTACTGCCATGGACTCCTCTGATGTCAGTCTCTAAGGTCAAGAACTCTAGTGCAGGGGTATTTGGAGTTCACTGTCATTAAATATATTTAATCCTCCCTTCAGGAGCCATTAAGGTTAAAGAAGCTAGATGCCAGAGATCTGTTACCTCTATCAGTGGAATGTCATTGCAGTCCCTGGAATGCTTAATAATGACAAACTACTTTTCCATAGTTTTGCAATTTCAAGCAAAGTAGACTGCTTTTAGACACTCAGAAAATGTTATTTTCCTCTCATAAGTAAATGGCTATTTGAGTAATGAGCCCAGGAGAATGAGTGATGGTCATCAGTTTTTTTTTTTCTGATTTTCCTAAGGAAAAGTATGTCATCTGCAGCTATCAAAGTAATTACTATTGATGTCAGAGTTCGTTGCAGCAGTTACAAAAAATATAATCCAACTTCTCCCAAGTGAAAAAAACTAGGAATGTCAGGCAAAATGGAAGGATATAGGAACTATGATAAAAAAAAATTGAGTAAATATGCTGAATACTGATAGGACTTAGATATCATCATATAAATTGTTGTCTGTTGATATATTCCTTCTTTCTTTTTGCAGCAAAGGTACCATGTAAAATTAGAATTATTTAGTGTAGACATTCTAAGTAACTCTATCCCAGACCACAGCATTTCAATTTTTTTTTTCATGATGAAAAAACTGCCTCCCCAAATCAGGTCAATATTTTGTGAAAAGTGACCATATTTGTTATGCTCAGACCTTGCTCATCTCTCCTCAGTTTGTATTCATGAGGATTACCAGGTTACAAACTGTAGATTGAGCTAAGATGTTGAAGTCCAACAGAGGACACTGCACAGTAGCTAATATCATCTAATATGATGATCACTCTGTTCAAGCTTCCTGGTGCCATGGAGCTGGCTTGCATCTCAGTGAGTGGGAGCAGATGCTTAATTAAAAGAATTCCAGTAAATGCATGAGGGAAAACTTAAAAGTTTGTTACACATCTCTTACAGTGGAGTGAGAAAATAAAGTGCTGCTTCTTTATCTAGGCATACCTTTCTTTTGACCGGGCACCCTAAGAATCAAAATGACCAAAAGTCTCAGGGTACTGTGTGTATATATGTATCCCTTTGTGTATGTCTGAGAACAGGCAGACAATTTATTCCTGGGTATGAAGGTGTGTTGAATGTTTTCCCTCCCAGTTTTTCTTATTATATTCTTCAATGCTTCATGGAAAAAGGAGTTGTATTGTGCAATAACTGTGAGGCAGCCAAGGTTGAATTCTGACCCCTAGTTGAAACTAGAACAAAATGAAGACAACTGAGTGAAGCTCATCTTCTCTACTGAATGAAGAAAATCATAAAAAGTTCAAGATACACTAAATAATTCACTGGAGAACTATTACTGAGTGCTGAGTCTACCTAGAGTGCCAATTGGCTGGATTTCCCATAAATACCCTCAGCTGTACCATGGTAATGCTAAATTGCATAATTAGCAAATGTATAATGCATATGAATAATGTAGCATATGTATATATGTACATATAGATAATATAATA
Source organism: Oryctolagus cuniculus (assembly GCF_051225735.1). Taxonomy (NCBI): domain Eukaryota; kingdom Metazoa; phylum Chordata; class Mammalia; order Lagomorpha; family Leporidae; genus Oryctolagus; species Oryctolagus cuniculus. The sequence goes on from NC_142867.1 coordinate 28,010,367, forward strand.
TTAGAGACTCAAAGACAAGAAAACGTGAACTATTAGAGCTAGAATGAACCTTTAAAATCATCTGTGTCTAACTTAGGTTCCCAGAACTGTTTAGAGTTCAAAAGATTGTAATGGGGATGAGGACTGATTACCAATGTATTGGAAATTCTAATAGAAATCATAAATTACCACAATCAAAAGCATTAACAACTAAATATAATTTTGAGTATCTTGGTACAATGTTATGTATTTTTATTCAAAGGCTGATGGTGAAGGGATTACTAAGAAGAAAAAGTTTAAGATAAACAACTTTTCAAAAATAAATAATAAATTTGAATTGCAGAAAAAATTCTACTAGTCAGTTTAATACAGAAGATAAATCTTTTAAACCATAGGCACAATACTGAAGGGAAAATTTTTGCTGGAAATACTTTGGTATCCACTAATCTGATAGTGCAATATACTTCACACATTTTCTACCCCCATCATGTAACAGATGAGAAATTTGCGGCTAGCAATGCTGATTTATATTATATAACAGAGCTTGTTAATGGAAAGCATGAAACTGGGTATCAGATCCCCTGAATGCCATTTTTTTTTTTTTTTTTGACAGGCAGAGTGGACAGTGAGAGAGAGAGACAGAGAGAAAGGTCTTCCTTTTGCCGTTGGTTCACCCTCCAATGGCCGCCGCTGCCAGCGCACCGCACTGATCCGAAGGCAGGAGCCAGGTACTTATCCTGGTCTCCCATGGGGTGCAAGGCCCAAGCACTTGGGCCATCCTCCACTGCACTCCCGGGCCATAGCAGAGAGCTGGCCTGGAAGAGGGGCAACCAGGCCAGAATCTGGCGCCCCGACCGGGACTAGAACCCGGTGTGCTGAACTGCAAGGTGGAGGATTAGCCTAGTGAGCCGCGGTGCCGGCCTAAATGCCATTTCAATATTCATTCTGTAATACTACATGGAACATATGCACAAATTTGAATGATGAAAATGTAATTCCTAAAATAAGCCAACTTTTATGTTCTGTTCTCTATTAATAGGAGATGTTGCTATGTGATACACAATTCTCTATTTTAAACAATGTAAAATGTATTAAAGAAAAAACATGCATTCTCATTATTTTAGAACGACTGTTGAAAGGCATAAATGAGAAAATGGGGAGAAAGAGACAAAAATGAGTAGAGGTTAATTATGTTATTTGCTTAATATGCATATACATGTATATACACATATGTGTATATATATATATATACAGGAACATACACATGCTTACATTCATACACATATATTCATATACATGAGAGACATGCACGTGCACATGGGTACATCAATAAGTTTAAGGAGCGGGCCAGCACTGTGGCACGGTAGGTTAATTCTCTGCCTGCTGCACCAGCATCCCATTAGGACGCGGGTGCTAGTCCTGGCTGCTCCTCTTCTGATCCAGTTCTCTGCTATGGCCTGGGAAAGCAGCAGAAGGTGGCCCAGGTGCTTGGGCTCCTGCATCCACATGGGAAACCTGGAAGAAGCACCTGGATCCTGGCTTTGGATCAATGCAGCTCTGGCCCATTTTGCCATTTGGGAAGTGAACCAGCAAATGGAAGACCTCTCTCTGTTTCTCGCTCTCACTGTCTATAACTCTACCTCTTAAATAAATAAAAAAAATAAAATCTTAAACAAAGGAAAGGAATATGTACATTAAAAAAGAAGTATATGGAAAATGGAGTGAAAAAATAGTGTGTTTTTTCCGTGAGCTTTTTGAAGACACCCTGCATATTTATATTTATATTCACAAATATTCATGTGAGTGAGCATATTTACATGTAGAGAGCGGGAGTGAAAGTGCCTTGTTTGTTGCTCATCACAGTTCAACATACCCCTTGGTGCTGCCTTTATGACAAGAGCTGCAGTTTCCACTACTGCTACACTGTTTCACACAATATTTCCCTCTTTTAATCTGTTCACTGATTAAAGTTATCTGTAAATGTAAAAACATGTATGAATAGCTATTTACCCTCTGCTTTAAGAATGGAAATAGTACTTTGCATTTAATAGTTCCACAAAGTTGACTTTCAAAAGCAAGATGGTCAGCATTTCAACATGAGGCCAGAATATCCAGAAGACAGAAAGATGAAATAGTTTTAATTGTAATGACTCCAAAATGAAATTCCAAAAATATGCTAAGAAATTCCAAATTTGATTCCATTATTTTTCTATTATTGCATTTAATTATTCTGGGATAAAGATTTTTGAATGTAATTTACCTTCATTGTGTACTTATTCAACGACCATGTTTTTTGTTAAAGAGGAGCCTTATGTGAACTTTTCCTGTGTATGTTATGTGAACTTAACATATGTGTTTATTAGAATACTTATGCATTCTAAAAGGGGGTGACTTCCTTCACTTGTTTTTAATTTTTGAGGTGCACTTATTTGTCATCTACTTGAAAGATGGGGGTGGGGAGAGGCATGGGGTTGTGGGGAAGAGAGAGAGAGAGAGAGAAATAGAAATCTTCCCTCCCTTGGTTAGGCCAGAAAATTGGAACTCTAGCCAGGTCTCCCATGTGGGTAGCAGGAATCCAAGCTCTTGAGCCATCATCTACTTCCACTCAACATGCTTTAGTAGGAAGATAGATCAGAAGCAAAGTAGCCAGGACTTAAATCAGTGCTTTGGTATGAGATGTGTGCATGTCCAAAGCACAGGCTTAACTTGCTGTGCCACAATACCAGCCCCACTTTTATATTTTTATGGCACAGTGATTAAATGCCCCTTAATGGTATGACAGCCAATAATTAAATAATCATAGTTAAAATGGCCAGAGTACATTGTTGTTTTAATGTTTCCTATTGTTTCACTTCCAAGCAAGTACCTTTGTGCCTTACAAAATGTTTATAACAAAAATAAGAAC